>NC_069684.1:66618058-66918118 GCF_023699985.2 Odocoileus virginianus
CAGATCTAGATTAACTTCCTTGCCATTAGCAAGCAAATGGCCAAAGAAAATTCCATTCTGCCTCTATGAGAACACCAGATAATTTAGAGACAGAAAATTTCCTCTGTCGGAATTATATTTGCATATAATTATGAATAATATAAGTTGAAACAAAAATAAAAAGATAAGATTTTGAGATTCTCTGAAAATATTACTGTTTATTTCTTTATTTTCTTGAAGAAATATGATTATTTAAAGATGCTTGAAATGTAGACTTATAGCTATGCATTTTACTAATAGTCATATAATATATTGAATAATTATACAGATATACAACCTTAAAATAGGCAACCTTTCCCTACTTTTTTATGGATGAATTCTGTGAAAATTTCAATTAACAGATAATGTCTTCATTTATTTTCTTTCATCATCTTAGAAGGTCATTGTCCACATAAATAAAATCAATAGTTCTCTTAACTACATACATTGTCTTAAAACCATTAAAATTCAGTTATTTGTGGTTCTTAAAATCATGTGCAGCATAGTAAATCAATGCAGTAACATTTTAATATTCATCTCTTTCCCAAAAGAACTTTTTAAAAGTGCTTCCTATAGTCTTTTTAAGTATGAAGGTTTCATTGATTAAATGTAGTTCCAATATTTCGATTGGAGAGTCTCTTTCAAGAAAAAAACTTATTTCTGAAACCAGATTCCCAAATGTAGTTTTTCAAAACCAAATTTATTTGCAAGTTATAGGATTCTAAGTCTCTGTTCCTTTTCATGTGAGAAGTTGTTAACATAGACTGCTACTTGCTGATCCAATATCTTTTAAAACAGATGTCATTCTGAGTAGGAATGATCCCAAGTAAGAGCCTAAATCTTTCAGTCTTTCTTGCAGCTAGGAAAGATCAATGGAAGTTATGTACATGGTGATTTCGAGCATCCTGAGGTGGACTGGCTCACTTCAGTATTGTTGCTGTTTTTCTTTTTTTCCCTTATAGCATCTTTCTTTTAGAATATTGGTGTGATGCTCACAGTATGTGAGCAAGGATATACAGTACAGCACAGGGTATTCTGTGATACTCAGTATTTGTGATAATCTTTATGGCTAAAGAATCTTAGGATGGATATATGTATATGTATAACTGAATCACTTTGCTGTACACCTAAACCTGGACAACATTGTGAATCAACTATACTCCAATAAAATTAATGTGTTTTTTAAAAGGCAAGCAAATAAATAGCAGTTGACTCCTATACACATTAAAATGAAGCTGGTGAGAATTCAATCAATATGTTATTAATGTTTTTCATTCCTATGGGATCTACCTGCTTTTGACTAATTCCTGCACACACAAACACACTTTCTTTGCAGAACAAACTAGAGAAGTGACTGTTTATATGAGCTTTTCTCTGCTTCAGTCTCAGCCCTTTGCACATCTATAAACTTGGCAGTTATTCAATATTTGTCTAAAAAGTTGTCAGCTACCAATCTAGCTGGTGTCGAAGGCATGCTTTCGACATGTTACTGTGGGTGATGTCTCCACCCCATAATATCAGGCTTTTTTACCCTTAAACCCAGATTTCTCAGCTGCTCGTTCCTTGTTTCAAAATTCCCTAGAAAGCCTCTAATGCTTGAATTTACAAGAGTAGTCTGAACATTTTCACTCTGGTCATTTAAGATTACTATTTATTTTCAGTTCAAGGAAATAAACAAGTTGGGATCAAGGGAGAACTGGATTTAGGCCATTAAAGCAATTGTGCCTTTATTTTCCAACAACAGTGTTATGATCTTTTCACAAGGCTGGCACAGCCTTTGATGATACTTGGTTTCCCTGTGATTTCTCCCCATCCCTCTCAAAACAGTTTATCTACTGACTCAGTTACATTTTGATGTCTTCAGCACAGTCACTAAGATACAGTGTTGTATAATAGAGTCTAGTGTAGTTGGAATGTGTGTATGCATATTCCTTATTAAGATTGTTCCTAAATATTTCAAGCATTTTATTTTATTTTATGAATGGAATTTCCCATCACAACTTTTAAATTAGTTATTGTTTGTTTGCATAAGAAAATATTTCAATATATTCAAATTTCTTATTCGGTGAGTTCTATTAATTGATTAAAAGATTTTTTTTTCCAGTTTCTCTTCTTTTTTAGCTTTTTACTTTAATTGAAATATCGGTGATTAACAGTATTGTTTTAGTTTCAGTATACAGCAAAAGTGATTCAGTTATGCAATCCATGCATCTATTGTTTTTCAAATTCTTCTCCCATTTTTGTTGTTACATATTACTGTGTAATGCAGTTCCCTGTGCTGTAATTAGGTCCTTGTTGATTATTCATTTTAAATATAGCAGTATGCATGTATCAATCCCCCACTGCCTCTCCCTCCTTTTCCTACCCGCTCCCATAACCTTAAATTCATTCTCTAACTCTGTGAGTCTGTTTCTGTTTCTCTTGATTTTCTTGTGAGGCAAGCCTATTTGGTGCAAATAATTGCAAATTTCTTCTTTAATTTCCAAGAATTCCCTTATTGCATTGGCCAGTATTTCCAGCAGCAAATTGCAATCGACATCCTTATTTTGTTCATAAATTTAATGTATTAAATTTTATTTTAAAATTTAATTTATAAATCTTTATTTAATTTTAGTTATAAATTTGATTTAATAATATTATTTTGAATAATAGAGAAATAAAATTTTGTAGCAATACATTTATAAAAGTAGAATTCATAGTGTAAAGTGAATACATAAAAATTGAACAACTAAATCTGAGGAAATTGTTATAATTGTATATGATATAAAAGCTTCCACATTTTATCTGCTTTAAAAAATCCATTATATACTCCAGAATCAATCTCTGCTTATCAAAAGGTCTTACATAGTCATGGGAAATAGATTCCCTTTATTTTATACAACTGTTGATTCTTTTATGTCTGTATTAGCAGTTATTACATACTTACTGTTTTAGTTATTTCTAAATATTTATGTGTCATCACTGGATTGTGAAGTGTTCAGAACTATAAACAATGTTCTATGATTTGTATTCATCACATAATCTAGCTTTAGTGCCTTGTACATAGCAGACATTCAATATGTGTTTATGATGGAGAATACCGTGTTGTTTATTTTGTAAAATTCAGAATCATATTATTGTTGTCAGCAGCAATGTCTTTCTATCCAAATGTGTTGCCCAGTTAATCTTCTGTGAGTCTAAATGGTTTTGGCAAGTTCTGCAAAACCAGAATCATGAAAAATATAAAAATAGTAGAAAGTATTTTGGAGGACTATTTTTTTTAATAAAATTATATTTTTAATGTGAGTTGAAATGAGAGTAGGTTATAGATTTTTTTCAGTTCTTCACAATATATTTAAAATAAAGTGCTCTTAACCAGCATTTCTTCCAAGCTGTTTTTAAAATGCCAGGGCAAATATTTTAAGTAAAATTGTACACTGTATTAATTAATTATGATCTGAACAATAAATACAAGAGGTATCTTGCTGGAAAAAGATATATTTCTTTGTCCAAAGGCATTTATGTTTCTGGCAGAGAAGGTTTAGAGAATCAGAGCCTTTCTACTCAAGGGTGTCTTCATTTTTGTCTTTGGAGTTAGAGATTTTAGGCTCTGAAACTGACCTCCTGCTAATGCATCTGAGAGTGAATGGGTACCAGAAGCAGCAGCCAGCCACTTAAGACTAAAGCAATGAAAGACGTGAATTATATTGCTCTTCCCTGTACAAGAGACTCAGGGTAGAAAGAAGTGTAAAGCTTGTTTCATTTTTTTGAACTAGGAAAAATATATATGTAAACTGCCTCTAACTGGACCTTATGACCTTAGAGTTCTTCCTGACAAACTTTATTTTGACTCATTTTATACATGAGAAATCTGAGTTCCAATTAAAATGGCTCATCCAAATTTAGTATTGTTAAGGGGCAAGATGCCATTATTGATGTGGACCTCAACTCCCCTGATTGCCAATACAGACACTTTGTGTTAAATGGAGTTCATGGAGTACTGCTTCAACTGTTAATCATATTTACCATTTGCTGAAAAAAAGAAATCTCTGTAGGTAGTTACATAGATTATTTCATCGAATTTTCAGAACAAATGTTAGCTTGCATACTGATATACTATATATAGATGAAAAAAAATGTATTCCAAGAAATTGTAGTTAAAGTTTTCTAAGGTCACATAGCTGTCAGGTAGGAAGGTTGAGATATAGTCATAAGAAAAGCAAATAGCTTGTTTATTAAAAGTTTAAAATTTAAGTGTATCTGAATTTGGAAATTAAATATTACATATTTAATTTGCAAATTTCTATTACTTGTATAAATAATGAAATAAGTCCTAAAAATTTCATTATTTTATGACAATACTGTGTTGCACACATATCTTTTCAGTCATGTGAGCTTTGCAGGAATGGAAATTTGTTCTGAGTTAATTCTCTGGGAATACCATTTCTAAATTTATACATGCTGCAGCTTAGTGATTATAAGCAAGCAAGCTACAGAACGAGACTTTCTTCCTCATCAAAAGAACTAGACAAACTTCTAGCATATGGAAGCATTTCTGCACTACAAGTTATTCTGAGAGGGAGGCACATGATTTATAAATACTGTCAAATAAAATATGCATTTCCAAATGCTAGTAATATGGCAGAATATATAGCATGGATAAAATGCCCTTCCACCTTCTTATAACTGCCTGATGCACTTTGCAGTTGGGCCAATTCAAGTTCATATCTGACTGCACCATTCATAATCCATGTGGTCTGGGTGAGTTACTTGACCTCTCCTGGTCCTTCTCCTTTTTCTTATCTGTAAAATGTAAGCAACAGTAACTTCTATATATGGTTGTTGTAAGATTCAAGCTAGATAATATTTGTAATGCAGCTAGCCCTGTGCCTGATATCTAGCATTCAAAAAGTGTTCATTCTCATTTGTCTTCTGTAAAGCTATTACAAGTATTTCTCTTGCACATATACAGGAAAATCCAGGCTGAATAAGGTAACATCAGTGTTTCTAGTTTTCTTGGTAGGAATCTTTATGCCTTTACTTATGAGCAGGATTATCAACACATAAAATACAATCAACATTCATATCTCACCTGTTAGATTGGTGCAAATCCGAAAGGTATTTGACACCACCTCTGTTGGTGGATTGTGAGGAAAGCCAAGATCATAGAGCACTGGTGTATGTAAAGTGTCAAATGCCCATGGAGGGCAATTTGACACTTTCTGAAAAAAAACTCAGAAATACATACATTCTTGGACTCAGTAATATCTATAGCTCTCTATATAGATATATGGAAATTGACTTATATGATTATGGAGGCTGAGAAGTCCCATGATCTGCCATCTGTAAGCTGCAGACCCAGGAAAGCCAGTGATATAATTCAGTTTGCATTCAAGGGCTGGAGAATTAGGGAAGTCAGCAGTGTCAGTTCCAGACTAAGGACTAGATAAAACGAGGTGAGGTGTCCCTGCTCATGCAGCGAGGTAGGAGAAAAGAGATCAATTCCTTCTTCTGCCTTCTGTTCTATTCGGGGCTTCCATATTGGGAGAGATGATCTATTCTACTGAGTCCCCTGATCCAAATGCCAATTTCAACTAGTAACAACTTTATGCAAACTCACCCAGAAATGTTTAATCTGGGACCCCTGCAGCTAGTCAAGTTAATGGTTAACCATCACAATGTTTATCTGTGTAAAATACATATATAAAAAGAAAAATATCTACATATGTATATAGATATCTCTCCATCTTTGTCTATCTACCTATATTTATCGGAAGGACTGATGCTGAAGCTAAAGCTCTAATACTTTGCGCACCTGATGCAAAAAGCCGACTTATTGGATAAGACCCTGATGCTGGGAAAGACTGAAGGCAGGAGGAGAAGGGAGTAACAGAGGAAGAGATAGTTGGATGGTGTCACCAGATCAATGGGCATGAGTTTGAGCAAGCTCTGGGAGATGGTGAAGGACAGGGAATCCTGGCATGCTGCAGTCCATGGGGTCACAAAGAGTCGGACATGACTTAGTGGCTGAACAATCTATCCACTGTGGCCCCCCAGGCTCCTCTGTCCATGGAATTCTCCAGGCAAGAATACTGAAGTGGGCTGCATCTCCTTCTCCAAGGTATCTTCCGACTCAGGGATCAAACACATGTCTCTTGCATTGCAGGCAGATTCGTTACTGTCTGAGCCACCAGCAAAGCCCCAGCTATCTATCTATCTTGACTCCAAATGGTAACAGTGAAATATATCATGCTATGAGTGGGATATATCAGAGTTTGATTCTTTACCAGCTGAGCCAACAGGGAAGCCCACGAGAGGGTTGTTTAGGAGAAAAACCAACAACTCATTTCAATTTTCTTGTTAATACAGAACAGAATTTGGGGAATATCCACAGGAAATGAATGGGAGTGAAATACATAAAAAATGTGTGGGAGATAAGGATGGGAGAAAGTTTTCAGTTTGCAATGATAATATTTCAGGTATTTGATTATAGGTGTATAGAATTGGGGCTTCCCTGGTGGCTTGGAGAGTAAAGCGTCTGCCTGCAATGTGGGAGACCTGGGTTCGATCCCTAGGTTGGGAAGATCCCCTGGAGAAGGGAATGGCAACCCACTCCAGTATTCTTGCCTGGAGAATCCCATGGATGGAGGAGCCTGGTAGGCTACATACAGTCCACAGGGTTGCAAAGAGTCAGACACTACTGAGCGACTTCACCTTCTTTTCTTTCTTCTTTCTTTCAATATAGAGTTTGAAGATTAAAAAGAGGTAGAAAATTAGTAGGAGGCCTCTCAGGCAGCATGCTAGAAACCAGATATCTTACCAGTGTGGCCACTTGGATAGTAAATACTTTGTTTAAATCATGTGGATACAACCTAAGTCTTTTAGTTTTCCTTTTTAAAAAATAAGTAGTTTAAACTTCATAGTATGTTGCATATTATTTAAATACTTTAATTGTTTGAAAATGGGTTTCTTTTTGGCACATTTTACTTTCTTTTTAAAATTTTTTTTTTATTGTGGTAAAAATCACATAATATAAAGCATACTTTTTTAACCATACTTTTAACTGTACACTTCAGTGGCATTACATATATTTCCCATTTTTATGCAGCTGTCATCATCCATCTCCTGAATTCTTCACTCTCCCAAACTAAAACTCTGTCCGAATTAAGGACTAACTCCCTCTTCTCCCTCCACAGCCCCTCTCCCGATGCCCCTGGCATCTACTCTTGTACTTTCTGATTGTATGAATTTGACTAGTCTAGGTGTCTTGTATAAGTGGAATCAGCCATTGTCTGCTGTTGACAGCTGTTGTCTGTACCCAATATATATTGGGATGCATTTTTAAGCTTAATATATGTCCTACAGATTACACATTCTTCACTTTTCCCCCTTTTGATATATAGTAGGTTCTCATTAGTTATCTCTTTCTGATGCATGTAATGTTTATACATAACCAAATACAAGTATTCAACTCATGAAGATAAGGTGTACATCAAATGAGGCAATGTGCTTTTGTTTATAAAATGAGATATGCCTATAACTTGGTTAGTCCCTGCTGTGACTTGGTTAAATGAGCATTTGTTAAGTAGAGCCCAGGGTGTAGGACGGTGAGCTTGGGTTTAGTAAAATGCCACAAAGGAATAGGAATGCTTATGTGCTCAGTCGCGTCTGACTGTTTGTGATCCCCGGATTTTGCCACCCCATGGACTGCAGCCCACCAGGCTGCTCTTTCCATAGAGTTCTCTAGGCAAGAATACTGGAGTAGGTGGCCATTTCCTACTCCAGGGGATCATCCGGATGCAGAGACTGAACCTGTGTATCTTGTATCTCCTGCATTGGCAGGCAGATTCTTGATCACAGCGCCACTTAGGAAGCCTGTTACTAGTCAGAGGTCTTGGAGGAAGTTCCAGTTAAGCCTTGAGGAGGGTCACATGGGGAGACCAAGGCAGGGTGCAGGCAGAGAGAGAGGATCTGGGAAGAATGCCTCATTAGGGTCCGAGGGTGGAGGACTTTGGACTTCCTGGGCTAATGCTGGACTGATCAGTTCAAACCAAAAAGGAGTGGGCTCTGATAAGCACTGTGGGGGTCTTATCCAAGAAGCACACAGCAGAGGGACCTGGGAAGCAGCAAGACCATTCCTCACAAAGTCGTATCAGGAACTTGATTCCAAAGCCCACATCATATCCTTAACCACATCATAATGAATACAAAGCAGAATGTGTATGTTGATATTCAAGAGTCAAAAAATATTTAAAGACAAAACAAGTCTCCAGACTTCCTTGGTGGCCCAGTGGTTAAGGCTCCGGGCTTCCAGTGCAGGAGGCATGGCTTCCATCCCTGGTCGGGGTAGTTAAGTTCTCACATGCTGTGCAGCGTGGCCAAAAGGTTAAAAACAAAATTCTCCAAGACTCTGGCCATATTCTTTTTGTCGTTGTTGTTGTTGGAATATAGTTGTGACTCCTGTTCCTTAAAATAAGGTGGCCATTATCTGAGATTACAGACATTTGACCATGCTGTAAATCCTGTTCTCTGTAGTACTTGTGGGATCAACAGTGAAAGGAGGAAAACCAGTATTTAATAGGGGCCACTCTGAGACCAACATGATACTAAATATTTTTCAAGTCATTTCACTTAATGTTCACAGTCATTTAGATAGTATCTATTACCACTGTAATGAAAATTGATGCGGAAGGAGGCTAAGTAAGCTCCTTAGGGCCTGTAGACTGTGGTGATGGAGCAGGAATTCAAGTCTATTTTCTATTAAAGCCTTGTTTCCACCATACTTCATGATATTTTCTATACATATGCAGTAATTTTTTTCTTAATTTTCTACTCAAATATAAAGATATATAAAGTTTGTTTTTTAGATAAGACACTTGAGAGTCCCTTGGACAGTAAGGAGATCAAACCAGTCAATCCTAAAGGAAATCAACTCTGAATATTCACTGAAGGACAGGTGTTGAAGCTGAAGCTCCAATACTTTGGCCTCCTGATGCGAAGAGGCAACTCATTAGAAAAGACCTGATGCCGGGAGAGATTGAGGGTAAGAGAAGGGGGCATCTGAAGATAAGATTGCTGGATGGCATTGCCAAACCAGTGGACGTGAGTTTGAGCAAACTCTGGGGGAGAGTGTAGTACAGGGAAGCCTGGCGTGTGGTAGTTTGTGGGATCACAAAGAGTTGGACATGGCTTAATGACTGAGCAACAGCAATTTAAAATATGTATTTATGTTTCACCAAATAAGTAATTTTAGAGACCAAATAGAACATGTCTCAACTTTTAAAATTCCAAACGTATTTTATGGAAGTTGTCAGAAACTTGGACCAACTTTTCTCAGAGGAAGAACATGACAAATCATAATTAAGATGTCTGGTTAATCCACAAGAGCTGATAATGTAGCTGGCCACAACTTAATAGCCATTTTGGAAAAAAACAAAAACAAAAACTTCATATTCCCATTGTGATGTCTAGCCTTTTTATCTCATCCCTAAGTTTGGGAACCCATCTCTTCGCATCTCCATAGTTTGTTCAGGGAACAAACTCCCTTCCAGGAGAAGTATCTGTGAGAGCAGGGATGGAACATGTATGTATCAGGGGAGAAGAAATGGAGGGCAACGTGTCTCACGCTGATAGTCATGCGTTTAGGTCTGATGAGTGTTTCTAAAATGTTACTGTGAAAAACTATGATTATAAAAATGTTACTGTATCTCAAAGGTAAAAGTTAAAATTGTCAAATAAAAATGTATATTCCAGCAGCAGTGGCTTTCAGAAAGGGGCAGGCCTGCTTAAAGGTGAAGTATTCATAAAAAGAAGCCTGCTTGGGGTTATTTAATCTATTTTAAAAGCTTCTATCTGTTTTATGATTACCCAGAGGTTGGGTCAAGTAAAGCAATCGTATTATAGGTAACTGAATTTTCCTCCTTTCTACGAAAAGAACATATTGAGGCAATTAAATAGACAATATAAAATAGCTGAGAAACAACTCAAAATGAAAAAAAAATACACTGAAGACTAGGAAAGACAGCATTCTTGGTTGCCAAATAGTTTTAAGTGTTACGGAATAAAGGCCATAGGAAACATTTCCTTTATAATGAACAGCTGCTAGCTGAAATCAAACTTTGTGTGTACACAAAAAGCTTTGCCGTGGTCCTTGTGTGGGTGGAATAATAGTCAAAATGATTCTAATAATCGAAATGAAGTAGACTGTACAGTTCCCAACTGCCACAACAAAAACATTTTAGAAAATTGGATCTCTCACACGGCTGAAACATGTAGCAATTTGTTTTTATGGAAATTACATTTATAAGCTCAGTGTTAAACTGAAAGCAAGGTCCTAGCCTAGACCTCTCTTCAAGATTTAACATATCCAAGTAAATTAACCTACTGAAATTCTTCATTTGTTTAAATTGGTTCACTTAAGAAGTTGTAAAAGCCTTTATTAAAGAACTTTCCGTGAGGTTCTTTACATCTTTATATAGTCTGGGTAGACTCTATCATTCATTACCCTGTGGCCATGTTTCCAAATATAGTTAATAAGGAACAGACCCTACTATTGCAGTTTGATATGTAAATATAACTGGGGGAAAGGGATGTGTGTGTGTGTGTGTAAAAGAGCTGTTGAAGTATTTTCATTCATCAGAGAAACTGGAATTGTGAACCTTCTTGTTTTGTGTCCTCTAAGACCAACTTCTAAGGACAGAATCGAGCAGGCTTGCAGTGTTTCCATTAGGATTAACCACAGTCATTGCGAGGGGACTGGAGGACAAGGTGGGCGTCAGGTGGGCACCTAACCCCCTTGTTTCTTCCTGCTGGGCTAGACTCTGCCAGTGGCTGGCTCTGTTCTCTGCCACAGGGTTCTGTCCCACGTCTCCACCTATCTCTGGGTCTGGTGTCTGCACAGAGGACAGTGTGAGGTCCCAGGGAGGGGACAGCCATCCACAGGCTGGGGAGAAGTTCCGGGAATCAGTCTTTCCCTCACAGCCTTCAGAAGGAAATAACCCTACTTGCTCTCTGACTTCTGGCTTTCAGGACTGTAAGAAAGTAAATGTGTCTGTATCTGTAAGTTCCACATCAGCTGATTCAACCAACTGTGGGTCAAAAATATTTGGGGGAAAAAAAAAATCCCAGAAATTTCCAAAAAGTAAAACTTGTATTTGCCATGCACCAGCAACTATTTACATAGTATTTATATTGTATCAAGTATTACAAGTCATCTAGAGAAGATTTAAAGTATATGGGAGACTATGCATAGGTTATATGCAAATATCATGCCTTTGTATATAAGATGCTTGAGCATCCCTAGATTTTGGTGCCCAATGGGAGTTCTGGATCCAACCCCTGCAAGGATACGAGAGATAACTGTGTGTTATTTAAGTCCCTCAGTCTGCGGTATTATGTTTTGGGAGCCTTTATAAGCCACTACAGATTCTTCTCATTGCCCCTTCAGAGCTAGGCATGCTAACAGCTTTCCAAGTCGGGATGTTGAAAATGAACTTGACATAGGCTAATATACCATGAAAGGTTGTTGAACATGAACCACAACATACAGTATATTCATGTGCAAATGTTCTAGGAGAATGTAATAACCTAAGATTGCTGAAAAATTTAGGAGAAAGCCTCACAATACCTGAGTGTATTCATAATAAGAAAAAATTGAACTGTTAAACTTTGTTACTTTTCTACAGAAAGCTTTCTGATATGTACGGTCCTCTCTTTTCAGTTTTTGTATTATTCAAAAGAAGAAGTTTTATATTTCTTACAGTATTTCTTAAAGTAATTTCTGTGTTCTATTATTTTGCTGCAGTGAGAAGATTTAGGGTTTGACTGAGTTAAATGCTCAATTTGGGTGACTAAATGACATTTTCAAAAACTGATTAAAAGTTGTGAATAACATTAAAAATGACCACATAGAAACTGCACTGTTGAAGTTTCTACCTTACGTCTAGATTTTGGAAGATTAAATCATTTCCTGATTGATTTACTTATTTGACTTTTTTTTTATTATAGGTGAAGTAAAAACATAGAATCTGTGTGTTAGGTGTGTTTCTGATGTTGCCCATAAAAGTATAGCCCTCTGTGAATGTCTGTTGTAAACAGGATATTACAGCCTAAAGTAAATGCTAATAAAATTAAAGCAGACATTGTTAAAACATTTTAGGTATCAAAATTTTGCCCTGACATTTACTTTAGGTGGTGTAGGGACTTGATTACCTAAAGGGTTTTCCTATTAAAAAACAACAATAACAGCCTCTTGGGGAAATAAAAAAGTAATATTCTTTATAGTATATTGATAGTCTTATGAGAATAAGTTAAAGAGAAAAACAAGAAAAACAACAACTAAGGTGTTGTGTTTAGTCACCAAGTCCCGTCTGATTCTGTGCGGCCCCACGGACTGTAGCCCTCCAGTCCCTCTGGCCATGGGATTTCCCAGGCAAGATACTGGAGCCAGTTGCCATTTCCTCCCCCAGGGTATCTTCCCAACCCAGGGATAGAACCCACATCTCCTGCATCTCCTGAATTGGCAGGCAGATTGTTTGCCACTGAGCCACCAGGGAAGCCCACTATAAAAGCAAAAAATGAAAATAACAGAGCAGTGGACACCAAGCATTTGTATTTCTATTCAGTGATGGTGGCGCCTTTCAACAGAGCCTAGGCGACACCTGCATTAGTCAAGAGAAGGCTCCAAGTGCTATAGACATTTTGTAGGAAGGCAGAATACCTAGCTTCCGGATGAAACAATTGCAAATTTCTGTGCATTAACAGAATCTTCCATTTAGACACTTTGCATTCATGCAAACTAAGATTGCAGTATAACCATACATAAAGTATCATTTTTTTAAAGAGAGAGAAATAAGGGGAAAAAAACAGCTAGTATGAAAGATTTACATTTATTGGCGAGATATGAAAATAAAAGAAGTCAAACTCTTAGAAATACAAAATCAAGATGCATTGGACATGTGAATAAAATGATGGAAAGCATGTTAGATTTAGCTAAAAAGAATGTTTTCATCAGAACGTGAATCAGAGGAAATACTCAGAGCAGAACTAAAAGAAATAAGGATATGTAAAACATGGAAAACAGATAAAGAGGTACATAAAAACTCAACAACTTCTATATAATTCTTACCAAAATTGAATCAAGAAGAAATAGAAAACCTGAATTATTCCTATTAAAGGAATTAAATTTGTAGCAATAAATAAAAATATTCCCAGGGAGAAATCTTCAGAATAAGGTGATTTTATTGGTGAAATCATTGGTGCATCTTCACAGACATTTAAGAAAGATATAACATCAGCTTTGCAGAAAATCTTTAGAAAACTGAAGAAGAATGAACATTTTCTAGGTTATTTTATTAGGCTAGCGTAATATCTATAAATAAGTTTGACACATAATGAAAATAAAAGAAAAATTACAGATCAATATTTCTATTCACATAAAAGTAAATACATTCAACAAAATTTTAGCAAGTAAAATTCAGCAATATTAACAAGGATGGTAAGCCCTGAAAAAAATAGAATTCAAGAGTAAATTTAGTAAAGGCACAGACTAGTGGTCAACAATCAAAAATAATGTTATTTCTAGATAGTAGCAACAATCAATTAGGAAAAATATTGAGATGTACCAATAAAATACCATTAATATCATAAATTACTTTGAAATATAATTGATAAAGAAGTCCAAGCCCTTTACCCAAAACAGAATAAAACAGTGAAGAATAAAGATGTTTTTCAGTCACCCAGTCATGTCCAACTCTTTGCGACCCCATAGACTGCAGCACCCCAGGCCTCCCTGTCCCTCACCATCTCCTGAGTTTGCCCAAGTTCACGTCCATCACATCGGTGATGCTGTCCAGCCATCTCATCCTCTGACGCTCTCTTCTTCTGCACTCAATCTTTCCCAATATCAGGGACTTGTCCAATGAGTTGGCTGTTCGCATCAGATAAGGAAAATGCTGGAGCTTCAGCTTCCAGTATTCAGGGTTGATTTCCCTTAAGATTGATCTTGTTGTCCAAGAGTCTTTCAGAAGTTTTCTTCAACACCACAGTTTAAAGACATCGATTCTTTAGCATTCTGCCTTCTTTAGGGTCCAGCTTTCACAACCAAACATGATCGCTGGTAAGATCATAGCTTTGATTATATGTTCCTTTATCAGCAGAGTAATATCTCTGCTTTTCAACACACTATCTAGGTTTGTCACAGTTTTCCTGCCAAAAAGCAATTTTCTTCTGATTTCATGGCTACAGTCACTGTCTGCAGTGATTTTAGAGTCTAAAAAGAGGAAATTTGTCACTACTTCCACATTTTTCCCTTCTATGTGCGATGTAATAATGGGGTTGGATACCATGATCTTGGTTTTTTTTTTTTTTAATTTAGTTTTAAGCTGGCTCTTTCACTGTCTTCACTTTCTGCCATTAGAGTGGTATCATCCACATATCTAAGGTCGTTGTTTCTCCTGACTATCTTGATTCCAGCTTGTAACTCATCCAGCATGGCATTTCTCATGACGTGCTCAGCATGTAGGTTAAACAAACAGCATGACAGCAGACAGCACTCTTGTACTCCTTCCTAAACTTGAACCAATCAGTTATCCCACACAGAGTTCTGTTACTGCTTGACCTGTATTCAGGTTCCTCAGGAGACAGGTAAGAGGGTCGGGGATGCCCATCTCTTTAAGAGTTTTCCATGGTTTGTTATGGTCCACACAGTCCATGGCTTTAGTGTAGTCAATGAAACAGAGGTAAAGTTCTTCTGGAAATCCATAGCTTTCTCTATGATACAGCGGATGTTAGCAATTTTATCTCTGGTTCCTCTTCCTTTTCTAGTTCCAGCTTGGACATCTGGAAGTTCTTGGTTCACATGATGTTGAAGCCTCTCATGTGATATTTTCAGCATGACCCTACTAGCACGGGAGATGAGTGCAACTGTCTGATGGTTAGCCATTCTTTAGTACTGTCCTTCTTGGGTGTAAATAAAGATGCCTAAACAAATGGACAACTACACCATATTTATTTTTTATTGTAATCAATATTATTGAGTTCAGTATTCTCAAAATTTATCTATAGATTCAAAACTGTCTTTCTGCTTTAAAAAAAAAAAGGCCAACACACTTTTTTCTTTTAGAACTTGTTAAATGTGTTCTAAAATTTATATGAAACTTCAAGACTTTCTTAATAATTTTGAGAAGGAACAATTTTGAAAAGGAATAAGTTTCCTTGCTCCTTGGAAGAAAGTGATGACCAACCTAGATAGCATGTTAAAAAGCTGAGAGATTACTTTGCCAACAGTGGTCCATCTGGTCAAGGCTATGGTTTTTCCAGTGGTCATGTATGGATGTGAGAGTTGGACTGTGAAGAAAGCTGAGCACCGAAAAATTGATGCTTTTGAACTGTGGTTTGGAGAAGACTCTTGAGAGTCCTTTGGACTGCAAGGAGATCCAACCAGTCCATCCTAAAGGAGATCAGTCCTGGGTGTTCATTGGAAGGACTGATGCTGAAGCTGAAACTCCAATACTTTGCCCACCTGATGCAAAGAGTTGACTTATTGGAAAAGACCCTGATGCTGGGAGGGATTGTGGGGCAGGAGAAAGGAATGACAGAGGATGAGATGGCTGGATGGCATCACCAACTCGATGGACATGATTTTGAGTAGACTCTGGGAGTTATGATGGACAGGGAGGCCTGGTGTGCTGCAAATCATGGGTTTGCAAAGAGTCAGACACGACTGAGTGAGTGAACTGAACTGATACATCTATTGAGCTAGTGGTTAGAGGGATTTAACCATTTGTCAAAAACTCATTAGACTATATACATAAAATGTGTTCTTTATATTTTTTGCTAATTAAACCTCAATAGTGTTGATAAAAGACAAACAACTAAGGGAAATAAGATAAATTCTCTACAAAGAAAGAACAGTTGTACTCAGAGCAAACTTTTCAGTGTCAAAGAATGAAACTAGGTAAAGTGGAAAATAGCCTTAAAATCTTCTGAAAAACTAACCATCAACTCAAATTGTGTATTCAGCAAAAGTATCTTTCGGGAACAAGGGCAATAAGGACATTTTCAGATAAACAAAAACTAAGACCACCCACAGAGCTTCACTAGAGGAACTTCTAAAAGATATACTTTAGTAAAAGAAAGAAAGAAAAAGAAACAATGAGGCCTGAAAATGAGTCTGAAATTCTAGAAGCATTTTTGATAAAGAAATTGGTTACCATATGGGTATCAGAACACACATTATTTGTATGAAGTAATGTTGTAATGTTCAAACTGAGTTAGGCTAAAGAGACCAAGATGACACCACCCTTGTGGCAGAAAGCGAAGAACTAAAGAGCCTCTTGATGAAAGTGAAAGAGGAGAGTGAAAAAGTTGGCTTAAAACTCAACACTCAGAAAACTAAGATCCTGGCATCCAGTCCCATCACTTCATGGCAAATAGATGGGGAAACAATGGAAACAGTTCAGTCAGTTCAGTCAGTTCAGTTCACTCAGTCATGTCTGACACTTTGTGACCCCTTGAATCGCAGCACGCCAGGCCTCCCTGTCCATCACCAACTCCCGGAGTTTACTCAAACTCATGCCCGTCGAGTTGGTGATACCATCCAGCCATCTCATCCTCTGTCGTCCCCTTCTCCTCCTGCCCCCAATTCATCCCAGCATCAGGGTCTTTTCCAATGAGTCAACTCTTCGCATAAGGTGGCCAAAGTACTAGAGTTTCAGCTTCAGCATCAGTCCTTCCAATGAACACCCAGGACTGATCTCCTTCAGGATGGACTGGTTGGATCTCCTTGCATCCAAAGGACTCTCAAGTCTTCTCCAACACCACAATTCAAAAGCATCAATTTTTCGGCATTCAGCTTTCTTCACAGTCCAACTCTCACATCCATACATGACCACTGGAAAAACCATAGCCTTGACCAGATGGACCTTTGTTGGCAAAGTAATGTCTCTGCTTTTTAATATGCTATCTAGGTTGGTCATAACTTTCCTTCCAAGGAGCAAGCGTCTTTTAATTTCATGGCTGCAATCACCATATGCAGTGATTTTGGAGCCCCCCAAAATAAAGTCTGACACTGTTTCCACTGTCTACCCATCTATTTCCCATGAGGTGATGGGACCAGATGCCATGATCTTAGTTTTCTGAATGTTGAGCTTTAAGCCAACTTTTTCACTCTCCTCTTTCACTTTCATCAAGAGGCTTTTCAGTTCCTCTTCACTCTCTGCCATAAGGGTGGTGTCATCTGCATATCTGAGGTTATTGATATTTCTCCCAGTAATCTTGATTCCAGCTTGTGCTTCTTTCAGCCCAGTGTTTCTCATGATGTACTCTGCATATAAGTTAAATAAGCAGGAAATGGAAACAGTGACAGACTTTATTTTGGGGGGCTCCAAAATCACCGCAGATGGTAACTGCAGCCATGACATTAAAAGACACTTGCTCCTTGGAAGAAAAGCTATGACCAACCTAGATAGCATATTAAAAAGCAGAGACATTACTTTGTTGACAAAGGTCCATCTAGTCAAAGCTATGGTTTTTCTGGTAGCCATGCATGGATGTGAGAGGTGGACTATAAAGAAAGCTGAGCACCAAAGAATTGATGCTTTTGAACTGTGGTGTTAGAGAAGACTCTTGAGAGTCTCTTGGACTGCAAGGAGATCCAACCAGGCAATCCTAAAGGGAATCAGTACTGAATATTCATTGGAAGGACTGATGCTGAAGCTGAAACTCCAGTACTTTGGCCACCTGATGCGAATAAATGAATGTGAAGAACTGACCTTCCAGTGAAGGTCTTTTCATTGGAAAAGACCTTGATGCTGGGAAAGATTGAAGGTGGGAGGAGAAGGGGATGACAGAAGATGAGATGGTTGGATGAGATGGTTGAATGTCATCACCGACTCAATGGACACATGGACATGAGTTTGAGTAAACCCTGGGAGTTGTTGATGGACAGGGAAGCCTGGCATTCTGCAGTCCATGGGATCGCAGAGAGTCCGACATGACTGAGTAACTGAACTGAACCAGTCTGAAAAAACACAGGAAAATGTCAAGTGCAAATATTTGACATTATTTATCAACAATAATGGATAAAAGCACTTATCAAACAGAGGTAGATCCCAGTGAAAGCAGTTCACCAAGGACTATTTTTTTTTAATTAAGGACTATTTTCTTTAATACAGAAAGGAGTGGTTGTAGAAAAAGTAATAATGTTAAAATTTAGAAAAACTGTCATCCAAATTGAGAATGGGAAAATAGCCTTATGGTAATGAAATAAATAACACAACATTATAGCAAGAGAAGAAAACGAAGCAAAATAGCTATAGAAGCTATTTTTCAGGTAGGGAATCAATAGAAACAAAAGAAGAAGGACGAGCAGGATGTGGAAGGAGCCAAGGGTGAGCGCGGCTCGAGAGGTCAGCAGAGAACCACAGTTAGATGGAAGAGGCAGAGAAAGAGGAGGGGAGAGCAGGAGGGAGGTTTTCAGGAGGCAGACCCTGGGGGTGCGGTGGAGACAGGTGGAGAGGTGGAATACAAAGGTATGGCACTTTAAAGGATTAGTGTGTTTTCATTCTTAGATTAGGAAGTAGGTAAGCAGCTATTCATTTTATTATTGCAATTCACATGTTCATACTATGGTACATATAATACTATTTGATTCTTTTATTACACAATAAAAACTTATTAAATGTAGGAGAGCTACTATGTTCTCACCACACAGATCAATAAATATTGGATTCAGTCTTCCTTAGTAAACGGGCATGGAATGAAAATAGATGAGGACATTGTTTTGAGGACATTGGGTAACCCTTCTCTCAGGGCTTGATGAGTGAGAAGGAAAACTCCATCCTCTGTGCGTGCTCTGTATTCATCATGACTTTCTACCTCGGGGCACAGAGAGGTGGAGCCCAGAGATCAGTGACCTCTATAGGGGGGAAAAAAAGAAGAAGAAACCAGACCTTTCAGGGCCCTGAGAAGAAGGAGCCCAGAAATCTGCACAGGGTTTCCTTGAGTTTTGACTAAGCATTAGGCTGTGTTTGTTCATAGGCTTTTGTATACATTTATTTACAAATACATACGTGTGCCCAAAAAAGATTGAAAAAAGAAATGTAAAATATTAACTACAAAAAAAAAATCTCATATTTGTACAAAATATAGTGATATAACTGAAGTAAACATAACTGGAGAAGGCCATGGCACCACACTCCAATATTCTTGCTTGGAAAATCCCATGGATAGAGGAGCCTGGCAGGCTACAGTCCCTGGGGCTGCAAAGGAGTTGGACATGATTGAAGCAACTGAGCACAAGAAAATATTAAATTATTGGAGGGAGAATTTCAATATTTGAAGATTCAGTTCTGCTCCGCATTAATCCATAAATCTAACTGAAAGTGAAAGTGAAAGTTGCTCAGTGGTGTTCAACTTTTTGTGACCCCCATGGACTATACAGTCCGTGGAATTCTCTAGGCCAGACTACTGGAGTGGGTAGCCTTTCCCTTCTCTAGGGAATCTTCCCAACCCAGGTCTCCCTCATTGCAGGCAGATTCTTTACCAACTGAACTATCAGGGAAGACATAAGTCTAACTTAATCCTCATTAAAATGCAAAAGATCTTTTAAAAAGTTTGACAAAATGACTCTCTTATTCAGAAGGGTAAATATACCTTAAAAATCCAGAACATTTTTGGATAAAAATAATGTTGGAGTGATTTATGCTATCAGCATATCAAAATTTACTATAAGGTTCCTTAACTAAAATATTGTACTGTCTGGCACAAGGACTCATGAATAGAATGATGAAACACAGACCATAAATTGAATTGTGTCTATGTGGAAATTTAATATTTGAGTAAATGGTATTTCAAATCTCTGATAAAAGAACAGATTATTAAGCTTACTTATGTATGTTGAATTGTGAGTATTTAACAATTCAATATATATTGTATTAAAGAAAAAGTACCTGTCTCATAACCTCATGCTATGGAAATATATCAAAATATGTTTGTAGTGTAAATATTGCATTAGAGTAAAATATACATAGAAAAATTAAAATGTACAATATTTGACTCTACCTATATTTATAGTCCCAGTGCTATAAATTTATCTTAAGGAATTTTATTCTCAAAGTTATTTGTGTGGTTTTTGAAAAGATATTGAAAGAGAATGAAGTAAATAAATATATGTATTGCCATGGAACTGAATTCAAGTTACAATATGGAGTCAAATACAGAACTATATATTATGAAAAGTATATTAGTATAAAGCATAAATTTTTATAATGTTAAAGAGATCCTGTGTATGTTTTTAAAATGTGTATAAAATGCCGAGAAAGGACACAAAATATTAACTGATGTTTCCTCTAAGGGTTATAAAATAAATGGTTTGGGGACCACAGTGGAGTTGAGAAAATGTGAACAGAGATAGGATTTACATCAGGGAAGGTATATGTCACTCTAATTCCTATAAAGCCTATATAAAAATTTTTAAATTGTTTCTCTGTATATGATTTATAATTTTAGAGCTAACTGAAAAAATAAGTGGTTATCACATTGGCAAACTATATCCAGATAAAAGGCATTTTAAAAATAGAAGCACCATTTTATATAACCACACAGAGGAGAACATACGGAGGAAAGTGAAAGTGGAAGCTGCTCAGTTGTGTCTGATTCTTGGCAACCCCATGGACTATATAGTCAATGGAATTCTCCAGGCCAGAATACTGGAGTGGGTAGCTGTTCCCTTCTCCAGGGGATCTTCCCAACCCAGGGATTGAACCCAGGTCTCCTGCATTGCAGGTGGATTCTTTACCAGCTGAGCCACCAAGGATGCCATACTAAAGCAAAATGGGAGCCATACCAGGAGCAAAATGCTAAAAAAAACACAAAAACCTAAAAACAACTGTGCAAAACTTTAGCAAAATGCTAAAAATACAAATAAACACACACAAAAAAACTGTGCAAAACTTCCATGAGGAAATCTTTAAAATATTCCTGGAGATCCTTAAAGTAGACCTGATTAGATAGATATGTTGGAAGACATCCCTTTGTGAATCTGGGCTGCATATTTTCGGTTTTTGGAGCCCACTCTTTCCTGATGATTAGGCACTTTCTGCAGTGTCACCTTGACTCATATAGAAATGTATATGTTCTTGCTTAGTTTTTCAATAGAATATAGAATGTCAACTGGGCACTGTTTTTCTGCTTCATCATCCCTTTGCTGCCAGCTTCACCATGGTTTAGCAGGCTTACTAGCATAGATCTCTGAACAGTGAACTCACTGGCTCAAGAATTTTAATAATAGAAATTATCATAGGGCAAAGATCTAGAGTCTGTGGAGAGGGTGTAGGGGGTGAGTGTTATTGTGTTCAGCTTAGTTCAGTTCAGTTGCTCAGTCATACCCGACTCTTTGCGACCCCATGAACTGCAGCACACCAGGCCTCCCTGTCCATCACCGACTCCCGGAGCCTACTCAAACTCATGTCCATCGAGTCGGTGATGCCATCCAGCCATCTCATCCTCTGTCGTCCCCTTCTCCTCCTGCCCCCAATCCCTCCCAGCATCAGGGTCTTTTCCAATGAGTCAACTCTTTGCATCAGGTGGTCAAAGTACTGGAGTTTCAGCTTCAGCATCAGTCCTTCCAATAAACACCCAGGACTGACCTCCTTTAGGATGGACTGGTTGGATCTCCTTGCAGTCCAAGGGACTCTCAAGAGTCTTCTCCAAACCACAGTTCAAAAGCATCAATTTTTCGGCCCTCAGCTTTCTTCACAGTCCAACTCTCACATCCATACATGACCACTGGAAAAACCATCATAGTCTTGACCAGACGGACCTTTGTTGGCAAAGTAATGTCTCTGCTTTTTAATATGCTGTCTAGGTTGGTCACATCTTTCCTTCCAAGGAGCAAGTGTCTTTTAATTTCATGGCTGCAGTCACCATCTGCAATGATTTTGGAGCCCCCCAAAATAAAGTCTGACACTATTTCCACTGTTTCCCCATCTATTTCCCATGAAGTGATGGGGCCAGATGCCATGATCTTAGTTTTCTGAATGTTGAGCTTTAAGCCAACTTTTTCACTCTCCTCTCTCACTTTCATCAAGAGGCTTTTTAGTTCCTCTTCACTCTCTGCCATAAGGGTGGTGTCATCTGCATATCTGAGATTATTGATATTTCTCCCGGCAATCTTGATTCCAGCTTGTGCTTCTTCCAGCCTAGTGTTTCTCATGATGTACTCTGCATATAAGTTAAATAAGCAGGGTGACAATATACAGCCTTGACGTACTCCTTTTCCTATTTGGAACCAGTCTGTTGTTCCATGTCCAGTTCTAATTGTTGCTTCCTGACCTGCATATAGGTTTCTCAAGAGGCAGGTCAGGTGGTCTGGTATTCCCATCTCTTGAAGAATTTTCCACAGTTTTTGTGATCCACACAGTCAAAAGCTTTGGCATAGTCAATGAAGCAGAAATAGATGTTTTTTCTGGAACTCTCTTGCTTTTTCCATGATCCAGTGGATGTTGACAATTTGATCTCTGATTCCTCTGCCTTTTCTAAAACTAGCTTGAACATCTGGAAGTTCACAGTTCATGTATGGCTCTGTTCAAACAATATGTCTCAACCAATCCCATGATTAGGGGCTGTGCCCAAGGCTAATAATTTACTTAGACCTCGAATGTGTTATTTAAGGCCTTTTGTTTTCAGCTGTGAATTTTAGTTAGGAGTTTTGGGGGTAGAAATGACATCACTTGTTGCTGTGAATCATTATAGCATGTGCGCACGCACACACACACACACTCACACACACACAGCCCTAACAATAATTTATCCAAATTTTATATGTAGAAACTGAAGCTTGGATAAGATAATGTTATATTTTTTTAATTGAAGCATAATTGCTTTACAGAATTATGTTGTTTTCTGTCAAACTTCAACATAAGTCAGCCATAGGTATACATATATCCTCTCCCTTTTGAACCTCCCTCCCAGCTCCCTCCCCATCCCACCCCTCTAGGTTGATACAAGCCCCTGTTTGAGTTTCCTGAGCAAATTCCTCTTGGCTATCTATTTTACACATGGTAATGTAAGTTTCCATGTTACTCTTTCCATACATCTCACCCTCTCCTCCCCTCTCCCCATGTCCATAAGTCTATTGTCTATGTCTGTTTCTCCATTGCTGCCCTGTAAATAAATTCTTCAGGACCATTTTTCTAGATTCTGCATTTATGTGTTAGAATACGATATTTATCTTCCTCTTTCTGACTCACTTCACTCTGTATAATAGGTTCTAGGTTCAACCCCCTCCTCACAACTGATTCAAAGACATTGCTTTTTATGTCTGAGTGATATTAATATTCCATTGTGTATATGTAGCACAACTTCTTTATCCATTTATCTGTTGAGGGACATCTAGGTTGCTTCCACATTCTAGCTATTGTAAATAGTACTGCAATGAGCAATGGGATACATGTGTCTTTTTCACTTTTGGTTTTCTCAAGATATATGACTAGGAGTGGGATTGCTGGGTCATATGGTGGTTTTATTCCTAGTGTTTTAAGGAATCTCCATACCGTCTTCCATAATGGCTGTATCAATTCACATTCCCTCCAACAGCACAGGAGTGTTCATTTTCTCCACACCCTCTCCAGAATTTATTGTTTGTAGACTTTGATGATGGCCATTCTGACTGGTGTTAGGTGATATCTCATTGTAGTTTTGATTTGCATTTCTCTAATAATGAGCCATGTTGAGCATCGTTTCATATGTTTGTTAGTCATCTATATGTTTTCTTTGGAGAAATGTCTGTTTAGGTCAATGTTAAGTTTCTTAAGGTAGAGTGTTTAATGAGGGACAGGATTAGAATTTAGCCCCAATTCCATCAGAGGCAAAAGCTCATGTTATAACCTCCAAACCACAGTGCCTCAATTTACTATGTTCTTTCCTAGCAGTATAAACATGAAATATTATTTAAAATATTTTAGCATTTATTTTGTTTTTTTGAAACATTATTTTCAAGAATATTTTGCTTAAAGAGAGCTCAAGAGATCATGCATCAGAAAGAGACTGAGAGAGGAAAAAGTGAAAAGAAGAAAAGAGAGGGAGGGAGAGAAACAGCACTTGTAAACAATGATTCCAAGATTAGAAAACTTTTAATTTTAATGATTTAAGGAGATAAAATGGATTAAAAAATGAATGGAACCTAAAAATGCAGAGGGAAATGAAAGTATAGGAAAAAAGTAGCATTTTATGGAGCCAACAATAGCAAGAGTTTCACCAAGGTAAATGAAATCAATGCTGACCAAAGGAGCCTTAAGATCAGACAGATTGAAGGCAAAAACATCTTCATAAGAATAATGTGAGTTACTTTTAGTCAGCAACATTATTTACATTATCTCAGCAGCTGTCCAAGTTGACTTTTCCAACTGCTTTCCAAATATTTTATCTACTTTTGTCACTAAGATTTCTTTCAAAAGCACTTAAAGACTTCTCTAGGGTGATCTTATCCTTAATTGTGTTTGTGATAGAGACACTAGAGGAAAGAGAAGGTTAAGGTCTCATTATGAAGCTAAATTATCACCAGTGATTAAGTTTGGTGGTGCTCATATTCCAAAATGGACTTCCCAGGTGGTTCAGTGGTAAAGAATCCACTTGCCAATGCAGGCAATTCAGGTTCAATCCCTGTGTTAGGAAGATCCCCTGAAGAAGGAAATGGCAACCTACTCCAGTATACTTGCCTGAGAAACCCCATGGACAGAGGACCCTGGCAGGCTACAGTCCATGAGATTGCAAAAGAGTTGGACTCAACTAAATGACAACAATATTCCAAAATATTTAAGCCATGATTTATGTTCATAATAATTTATCTACAGATGTATCGAATTATTAAAGAGTTACTCTTCATAATCTGGTGGAGAAATGCATATGATACTTTAAAAACCATACCTCCTAAGCTTATGTAGTATCCTCCTGTGATTCTAACTGTTTTGAAGAAGAGATGGAGAGACTTATCACTGCACATTCTTTTGGGTATCCAAAGGTCATTATTTCTTCCAGTGTAAAAGTACTACATTTTAAGTCTTAACTCATGAAAGATGTCTTCTGGGAGTAAGGCTGTTTAGGAGAAAGTGATGAGACATGAATATATGAGTTGCTGAGTTGGTAAAGAGAACAAGATATAAATTCAGGTTCACTAAAATTTGTTAGAGCAGTGAAAATGCTGGCTTTAGTGTGAAAAGTTCATTGTGATTTTTCTAGATAAACTGGTAAGCCGCCTTCTTTGTGTTTGTAAAAGGCAAGTCTTTATTTGAACCAACTACCACAATATACACTGTTTTTTTGCCAAAATTATAGACCAAAAGAGAACACATTGTGGAAGAATTTAAGTTGATAAATAAATGAGTGTTTCTTTTGATTTTTGTAAAATTGATTGTTAAATAGAGAATTTTTAACTTTAGGGAAAGCATATTTCTTTAAAAAAACTTTGAGATATATTTCAGATATCATAAAATCCAGTCGTTTAAATTGTACAATTCAGTAGTTTTAATATATACAGAATTGTGCCACTACCACCACTAAATTCATTATGTTTTAATTACCCCCCAAAGAAACTCTGCCTGTGGCAGTCACTTCTTATTACCTGCATATCCTCAGACATAAGCAGTTACTAGCCTACTTTCCTATCTATAGATTTGTCTCTTCTCGGCGTTTCATATAAACAGAACCATGAAATGTGTGGTCTTTAGTGATCTGCTTTCCATTTAGCAAAGTGTTTTTGATATCATTCATGGTGTAACATGTATCAGTATTTTATTCCTTTATTTTTTTTTTCCTGAGCTGTAATTTGCTTATAACATTATGTTAGTTTCAGGTCTACAGCATAATGATTCTACACTTGTATATATTGAGAAGTGTTCATCACAATAAGTCTAGTTAACATCCATTGTTTCTTTTTATTGCTGAATAATATTCCATTATATGGGATACCACATCATGTTTATCCATTCATCAGGACAGTGGGTAGCTTTAACTTTTCCGACTATTAGGAATAACACGTTTAGTTGTGTACAAGTTTTTGTTGAATATATGTTTTCATTTCTCTTGGGTATATAACCAAGAGTAGAAATTCTGGGTCTTATGGTTACTCTATGCTTAACATTTTGAGTAACTGCCAATGTGTTTCCCAGTGTGGCTGCATGAAAAGAAGGCCCTTCTGATAGTTTAAAAATAATTCTTTGGTGTACAAGGGAAGTTAGCAGAGTTCAGTAGAAATTAAGCAGGGAATGTGAAATATTTGGACCTAGTCCCAGATCTACCACTAATTAGCTGCTTGACCTTATGCAACTCATTTACATTCCCTAAACCCAAGTTTCTTCATAACTCTGTTTTATCAAACAAGCACGACTTTTGAATATAATTATATAATTATAGTTAATTTACTTTTTGTTTTTTGTTGTCTGTTTAAATTTGCTTTGAGGTCTGTTTCCTTGGCCCTAAAAAAAAAACCCAAAAAACAACTCAATAGGGCCTGTGACATCTCTGACTATTATTAGGTATTATAAAGATTTCCAGTCACTTTCTGTCACAGAACATGACCTGAATTCAGTAACTGGATTGCCCATCCATATATAATAACTGTAACTCTGAATTTTATGTCAGTTAGAGATTTCTTTCAGCCTCAAATAAACAAGGAGGGCTAGTGATCTTGATCCCTCAAGGGTTTGAATATCAAGAAGAGTAGGAAGAGAAGGGAGAAGATAGTTTTCTCCTTGTCGTGATCTCTAGTGATGATATGACTTGGGCACACTCCATACTGGCAGATGTTTAAAACTGATATTTTCTCCTTGTGGTTTGTGATAAATCAGATTATGATTCCTGTATTAGTTGTATTAAGGTTGCTGTAACAAAGTACCACAAACTTGGTAGCTTAGCAACAGAAATGAATTATCTTGTTGCCAAAATCTTGGCCCTGTGTCTGATGCCAAATAGAAATACAGAGTCAGAGTCTGGAGGAGATGGAAAGATGGCTTTATTCCTCTGCCAGGCCCTTGGGGAAGACACAGCAGGCTAGAGCCTCCTGGTCAATAGAAACTGATCAGAGGCCAGACAAGAATCTTAGACAAGGCTTTAACGGGGCCCCTGCAGCAGGATGAAGGAGTGGGAACAAGCAGTGGGTTCCCTTGCTCAATCTCGAAAGAGGGTGAATGGTTCCTTGCATGGGGTGAGGGCAGGGGGCATGTCCAGCGGTTGGGCCGGAGGGGTGACTTAGGTGGTTTCACACCTCTCTGGTGGTGTTGAGTGCAGGGGTGTGCACAGTTCCCTGCTTGTGCTCCCAGCTCTTCAGAAATGGCAACTGGATTTCTTTGGCCTTTCTGTATCTTCTGTCCATAATTTGCCCCAACTGTTCAAGCATGCAGTTATGTTTAGTCCCTTATAATTTTGTATGTTGTTGCTCAAGGAGATGTTTGTCCAGGTGCTAGGTCCAGCCAGTCTCAGCAGGATCATTCTCCTGTGCCCTTTGCCATGTGACTTCATCTCCCTTCCCTATCGGCACTTCCTCCTGGTGGCTGGGGTCTTGGCATACACTTTTCTATGTCCATGCAAACGGGCAGCTGTGACAGCATCACCATGTCTGAGGGGAGGTTGTACTGAGCATGTGGTTCAGCTCCTCTCCTTGAGATTCTGTTGTTGGCCATGAGAACAGCAGGCCCGCCATATTCCTCCATATTCAGGAAGAAGAAACACAGATAGAACTTCTGAGTTCTCACAGAAGTTAAGCTGCAGTGAAATTACAGACATCATGTAACAAGAATGAGAAATATGCTTTGTGATGATAAGCCGTTGTGGTTTGGGTGTTACTTGTTGCCACAGCAGAATGTGGCTTATAGAGTTTTAATTTGTATTTGAAGATACCTCCTAACTGAGACCTCTCCCTTATGCCTCTTCGATTCCAGTGATGCATCTCTGGGTTGTTGTTAATGCCTTCTTCAACCCCTGTTCATTGATGATGTCACTAGTCTCTTATCTTTGGTCTTTCCTAGCAGTCATCTTTGACTGACAGTATTTGGCATCATCCCACATTGACATCATCCCTTTCTGGCCCGTGCTTACCATGGAAAATGCATGCACATTCCTTGCCAGGACAGACTATGGAAGTGAAGAACATCTGGAGCAGTCAGTTCCTTTTTGACTCCTCCATTTTAATAGCTAGCCAATTTGCCTCCTGCCTTCTAGGTTCTTCAAAGGAGAGTCAGACATCAGCCCACAAGGTGTCTCCTATCTGTAGGAAATGCATATTCAGTGCTTCTAACTTGTCTAGCAAGTCTGGGGCAGCCGATGTACTTACCTGGCTCATAGCTCCTTCAGGATAATCTCCTGTGAGGAGTGAAGCCGATCGACAGTCACAGCTGCTACTTCCTTTCATCCAGTTACAATGTGTGTATCAAGGCCCTACTTGCTCTTGCTGTTCCCACACCATGACTAAGCACAGAGGGGTACTAGCACCGTTCTATTCCTGCCTGCAAGGAATTCCAGTAAGCAAGGTTGCCAAATAAAATGCAGGACATCCAATTAATTTTGAATTTCAAATCAACAGTTAGTAAGTTTTAGTACAGATATGCACACAGCGGGCTTCCCCGGTGTCTCCGCAGTAAAGAATCTGCCTGCCATGCAGGAGACCCGGGTTTGATCCCTGGGTTGGGAAGATCCCCTAGAGGAGGGCATGGCAACCCACTCTGGTCCTCTTGCCTAGAGAATCCCATGCACAGAGGAGCCTGGTGGGCTACAGTCCTTGGGGTCACACAGAGTTGGACACAAATGAAGTGACTAAGCAGCAGCATGCATTTAACATTTGGGTGATATGGATTCTAAAAGCTATTTGCTGCTGTGCATTTGTATTTTTATTTGCTAAAGGTACTTACAATGACAATATAGTTGTTTTTCCATATGGAGGAGGGGTGGTTGGTTCTAGGACTTGCCAGAGATACCAGAATCTGAGGATGCTCAAGTTCCATGGTCAGCCTACAGTCTCCTGAGTCATACTCATGGTTCTGTAGCTGCGAATTCAAAAAATATTGGATTATGTATTAGGTTTGCTCTCCGCAGTTCACTGAATCCTGGGATGAAGAACCAGGGGATATGGAGGGTTGACTGTAGAGTCATTGAAGAAAATACTCAAGTAAGTGGACCCTGGAATTCAAAAGCTGTGTTGTTCAAAAATCATCTTCATCTCTACAAATGGTGCAATTCCATTTATTTTTATGGCTGAGTAATATTCCATTATATATATGTTCCACATCTTCTTTATCAATTCATCTGTTGATGGGCATTTAGGTTGCTTCCATGTTCTGGCTATTGTAAATGGTACAGATGAACCTCTTTGCAAAGCAGACGTGGAGACACATTTACAGGATAAGCATATGGACACCAAGGTGGGGAAGGAGGGTGCACTGAATTGGGAGGTTGGAATTGACATATACACTAAAATGCATAAAACAGATAACTAGTGAGAACCTATTTTATAGCACCGGAAACTCTCCTCAGTGCTCTGTGGTGACCTTAATGGGAAGAAAATCCTAGAAAGAGGGGATATATGTGAACCTGTAGCTGATCCACTTTGCTGTGCAGTAGAAGCTTACACAGCATTATAAAGCAATTATACTCCAATAAAATTTAAAAATTAAAAAAAGAGGTCACCTTGAGCACACTCCAGGACTCTGGTTGAAAATTCCTTATAAGTGCATAAAAGTCATATCCTCTTCTCTATTTCTCCCTTTTCACATGTGCCAGAGCCGCATCATAGTTTGAATGTTTGCCCTGCCTATTCCTGTATGTTTCCTTCTATCCTTGACAGGCGTTTCTCCATAAAAGCTCTTGGAAGTCTAATCACATCTTGGCATCTTCTCAGAGGACCTGAACTGACACGTGGAATTTGATGGAATTGGTATATTTATCTGCATTGAAAAATTCCACTGTAACTCTGCCATGTGGATATTGGACCAGATGATTGCTGACGTCCTTCCAGCTCTATCTCCTGATTCTGAGTTTCTCCCTCCTAGGCAGAGAGATCACACTGGAGAAAATTCCGCTGTGACTGTATGAAAATGAAAGTAAGAATTTAACTTGTTGTAGATTGATTTCTTCCTCCTCTTTGTTGTTATTCAGTTGCTAAGTCATGTCTGATTCTTTGTGACTCCTTGGACTGCAGTACCTCAGGCTTCCATGACCTTCACTATCACCCAGAGTTTGCTCAAACTCACATCCTTTGAGTCAATGATGCCATCCAACTAACTCATTCTCTGTTGTTCCCTTCTCCTCCCGCCTTTCATCTTTCCCAGCATCAAGATCTTTTCCAATGAGTTGGCTCCTTGCATCAGATGGCCAAAGTATTGGAGCTTCTATAAGGTTCTATGATTCGGCAATCTCTAAGAGTCTATGGAAATTCAGTTCAGTTTAGTTCAGTCACTCAGTCATGTCGGACTCTTTGTGACCCCATGAACCGCAGCACGCCAGGCCTCCCTGTCCATCAAAAACTCCCAGAGTATACCCAAACTCATGTCCGTTGAGTCAGTGATGCCATCCAGCCATCTCATCCTCTGTCATCCCCTTCCTCTCCTGCCCTCAGTCTTTCCCAGCATCAGGTTCATTTCAGATGACTCACCTCTTCATATCAGGTGACCAAGGTATTGGAGTTTCGGCTTCAACATCAGTCTTTCCAATGAACACCCAGGACTGATCTCCTTTAGGATGGACTGGTTGAACCTCCTTGCTGTCCAAGGTACTCCCAAGAGTCTTCTCCAACACCACAGTTCAAAAGCATCAGTTCTTCAGTGCTCAGCTTTCTTTATAGTCCAACCCTCACAATCCACACATGACTACTGGAAAAGCCATAGCCTTGACTAGGTGGAACTTTGTTGAAAAAGTAATGTCTCTGCTTTTTAATATGCTGTCTAGGTTGGTCATAACATTCCTTCCAAGGACTAAGCATCTTTTAATTTCATGGCTGCAATCACCATCTGCAATGATTTTGGAGCCACCCAAAATAAAGTCAGCCATGGTTTCCCCATCTATTTGCCAAGAAGTGATGGGACTGGATGCCATGATATTAGTTTTCAGAATGTTGAGCTTTAAGCCAACTTTTTCACTCTCCTCTTTCACTTTCATCAAGAGGCTCTTTAGTTTCTCTTCACTTTCTGCCATAAGGGTGGTGTCATCTGCGTATCTGAGGTTATGGATATTTCTCTCGGCAATCTTTTTTTTTTGTTTGTTTGTTTGTTTTAGTTGGTATAGTTTTTATTTATTTATTTTTTCATTTATTTTTATTAGTTGGAGGCTAATTACTTTAAAATATTGTAGTGGGTTTTGTCATACACTGACATGAATCAGCCATGGATTTGCATGTATTCCCCATCCCGATCCCCCCTCCCACCTCCTTCTCTACCCAATCCCTCTGGGTCTTCCCAGTGCACCAGGCCCGAGCACTTGTCTCATGCATCCAACCTGGGCTGGTGATCTGTTTCACTATAGATAATATACATGTTTTGATGCTGTTCTCTCAAAACATCCCACCCTCGCCTTCTCCCACAGAGTCCAAAACATCCAGCCCAGCATTTCTCATGATGTAGTCTGCATATAAGTTAAATAAGCAGGGTGACAATATACAGCCTTGATGTACTCCTTTTCCAATTTGGAACCAGTCTGTCATTCCATGTCCTGTTCTAACTGTTGCTTCTTGACCTGCATACAGATTTCTCAGGCGGCAGGTCAGGTGGTCTGGTATTCCCATCTCTTGAAGAATTTTCCACAGTTTATTGTGATCCACACAGTCAAAGGCTTTGGCATAGTCAATAAAGCAGAAATAGATGTTTTTCTGAAACTCTCTTGCTTTTTCGATGATCCAACAGATGTTGGCAATTTGATCTCTTGTTCCTCTGCCTTTTCTAAAACCAGCTTAACCATGTGGAAGTTCACGGTTCATCTATTGCTGAAGCCTGGCTTGGAGAATTTTGAGCATTACTTTACTAGCGTGTGAGATGCATGCAATTGTGCAATACTTTGAGCATTCTTTGGCATTGCTTTTCTTAGGGATTGGAATGAAAACTGACCTTTTCCAGTCCTGTGGGCACTGCTGCATTTTCCAAATTTGCTGGCATATTGAGTGCAGCACTTTCAAAGCACCATCTTTTAGGATTTGAAATAGCTCAACTGGAATTCCATCACCTCCACTAGCTTTGTTCATAGTGATGCTTCCTAAGGCCCACTTGACTTCACATTCCAGGATGTTTGGCTCTAGGTGAGTGCTCACACCATCGTGATTATCTGGGTCATGAAGATCTTTTTTGTACAGTTCTTCTGTGTATTCTTGCCACCTCTTCTTAATATCTCCTTCTTCTGTTAGGTCCATACCATTTCTGTCCTTTATTGAGCCCATCTTTGGATGAAGTGTTCCCTTGGTATCTCTAGTTTTCTTGAAGAGATCTCTAGTCTATCCCATCCTATTGTTTTCCATTGACTATAGTGAAATGCCGTAAATGATAGTTAAATGAGCTGCAACCTACATTTTTGCATTCAAGCTAGTGCCCCCCTCACTGTAACTGCTGAGGTGGTTAGAACCAAGTCAGAGAGCAAGTTTCCGTTACACTGGACTGCTGAGTCTCCAGGCTTGAACGTCGGCCTGCTGACCAAGGTCAAGGAGGAGCCCACTCCTCTGTAATCACACAGCTAAAAAATTCCCACTACTCAAGGCCAGGCTGCTCTCTCAGAATCTGCATTTGGTCCTATTGAATTGAAGTGGACAATGAGGGACAGAGTCACTATTTTGGGGGGTGGGTTCATTGATTTTCTGCAGTAAAGGCTTTCTAGCAGACAAAATGTATCCTCTCTGGCCATTGTCTTTGTGTTATGGAAATCAGCATTATGACCAGAAGATTTATCTCGGCCTCCAATTTGGAAGGCTAGAAACAACCCAAGTGACTGAAAGTCAAAATCTGTGCCAGGAGTGGGAAAAGCTGACCTTTGGTTGGTGTGGTATGCATGAGGTCTGGGGTGGGCTGCTGTTTCCACTTGCTACATAGTTCAGTAACATGGGAATCATGAGACGGGGACACTACATCCCATGACCCATGTGACCTCCACCATTCCCATCTATAAATAAATGAAATGACCCCCATGCAGACCAAATGAGTCAACAGAACTACCACGTGGGCTTAGCATATTTATTTTTGAAAAGTGTGATGAAAATGATAGTTCTCCATCCTACTTACATAGATTAACTACTTAGTACGTAATATATAAAGAATATTAGAAAAAGATACCAACAATCTGAAGGGTGGAGATATGGAGACTCCAAAACTATGTCCAAATCGTATTAGAATAGAAGAGGGATGCCTCTGAGAAGTTGTCTCCCTGGACCACGTTGTCAGGCCATGGAGCCTTGGTGGATGTTGTTGTTGCCCCACCGAGATCTTTGTTACCAAGTCAGTATCTTCAGCCTCTGATGCTTGAGTGTTGTTTCTGAACAGTTCACATGTCTATCTTTCTGAGAATTGTCCTTGACTAAAGGGAATAATGGGCTTCCCAGGTGGTGCTAGTGGTAAAGAATCTGCCTGCTAATGCAGGAGATATAAGAGATGCGGGTTTGATTCCTGGGTCAGGAAGATCTCCTGAAGGAGGACATGGCAACCCACCCCAGTATTCTTGCCTGGAAAATCCCATGGACAGAGGAGCCTGGCGGGCTACAGTCCATAGAGTCACAAAGAATGGGACGCAACTGAAGAGACTTAGCATGCACACATGTGTGGGAATAATGCATCCGGAAATACCAGGGATGTTACTGTCTCCCTCAGAGGCAGCCTATAGCCATTTCCTAATAGACACTGGCCGAAAAGGTCAGCTTGGTTGCCTCAAGCTGGGGCACCTATGGTGTTATTCATGCGCCAGCATTGCCCCCATTAGAACCAGCTATGGTTAGACTTCTGCAGAACCCACCTCTTTCCCTAAAGTTCTCTTCCATTAAACCCAGTTACCTGCTCCTGCAGGGCTTCCCGGGTGGCTCGGTGGTAAATAACATGCCTTCAATACAGGAAACGCGAGTTCGATTCCTGGGTCAGGAGGATCCCTTGAAGAAGGAAATGGCAACCTGTCCCAGTTTTCTTGCCTAGGAAATCCCTTGGACAGAGGAGCCTGGTGGGCTACAGCCCATGGGGTCGCAAAGAGTCAGACATGACTTACTGACTCAGCACAGCACACATGCCCCTGCTCCTCTACTAAATTCAGCTGAGATCACTTTTTCCATCAGTCATTTGCTCAAGAATCCTTGCCTCAGGTCTGCTTCTACAGAGCCAGACCCAAGGCAGAAAGACTTATGTCCTCATGGCTGATAAATGGTGAAATAGAGGAGCATGGCAGAGGGTTGTTATTTCTCAAGACGTGTTGCTGTTGGATCCCGGCACTCTTGTTACCGGGATGGAGGTTGGTATTTCCCCCACTGTAAAACTTAGTCATCTCCATAACTGAAGAGTCAGGATTGCTCCTCAGACAAGCCCTGCTCAATTTCTCAGTGTGACTTCAGAAAGTGATAGATAATGAAGGAACATGAGGGAACACACAACTAATATTGCTTCTGGGTCTATGATTTATCCCTAATAAACATTAAACCAGAATTCTGATGAGAATCATGTATTATATATTCTTCGATCAACATAGTCCCTCCAGCCACCACGAAAAGGATAAAAATTTGGAGGAAAGTGACTATGGAACTTCCAAACATTTTGCACCCAAATTCTTTAAGAATGTATGGAAAGATACTACAGATTAAATTATTCATATTTCTATCACTTGCAATAGCTTAAACTCATTAATGTAATTTTTTTCTCCTTCTGCTTGATCAGCTTGTCACATGCTGCTTAGAAATAATATTCACGTGCTATTACTCTCAGCAAACAAATGAGAACATTGAAGTGGAATTTAAATCATGATTTCATGATTTCCCCAGAGTGGAAATCGTGGGCCTAGTTTTATATGTGTAACTTTAGAAATAGAGTAATTGCAATCTATAATTTTAGTCTGAGCTTCACTAATTAGGTTCTGTGGACCTCTGTGTGTGCAAATACTTTACTAAACTTTGTCAAAAGGCTACTTCTCATGTTTCTGTCGGATATCTCCCCAAATCTCTTAGGCTGTTATTACTTACTATTAATTTATTAATGAGAAAGGAAAACAGAAAAAGAACTGACATTTAGAGACCCAGGATTATAATTAGAACATATCACCGTAGGTTGAGAAGGGGAGAAACACTTTAAACATTTTAAAGAAAAAAAATTGGAGCTTACCAGTGTATTTCTAGGTCTACATCGTTGCTATATTTGGTTGCAGAGAACCATGTAATCTCTTCTAATTTGTGATAAACTTGTCAATGAAGAGAAAGACCTCTTCTGGTTGCTGTATGCCTCTTCTCAGGTACGTCTTTTCTCCTTAGGTCACGACATTCATACACCACCACTTTCCAGTTTACAGGGAAATTGACTACATTTCTTTGCGTCAAATGTTTCCTCATCTGCAATATAGGAATGATGATAATATTTTCCTTAAGATGTTACAGAAAAACCCAAACAAACTTTTTTGGCCAAACCAACAGAATACAGCTATCGGCACATAGTAGTACAATAGATTATACCTATTTTATGTTACTGTTTGCTTTTTATTGCTTTTACTTGTGTGATCTTTTAACTTAGTCAAAAAGGTCAAAACCCACATGACCACTTCAAAATATCTGGGAAAATAATGAGTGTTTAATACTACTCTTTTTTCTTTCACATTCTTTTCAAATATTAAAAAAGTTATTTTGAGCACGTTAAATATTCTATTCTATTCAGTAGCTTATCTCCCTTTAGTATGCCAAGTACAGCTCAATAAAATTGGAAGGAAAAGAAAAACTCCCCTTAGTAGAGGAATGAGAACTAACATTGTTTGTGCAATATTGTGTACTAGGCCCAAAGTTAGATGACTATCTCATGGCTTTCCAATTAAAAACATAACATATAATAGATCTGTAGAGAAATTTGGCCAACACAATTTGAAAGAAAAACATCTCCCACAGCTACACTGATCAGTGCAGCCTTTTTTCAGAACATAAAGATACTTACTTTCAGTTTTTAAAATTAGCATTGTTCAAATTATAAAACTAATGCATGTTCCGCCTTGTTTGCCACCCTTTTACACTGTTTCAGTTTACTATGTAATTGCTGACTCTGTTCCTGCTTTATCTGTCCCCTCACCCACTGTACCTTTTAGATGTGGCTCTGTAAGCAGAGTACAGTTTTGTTTGTTTTGCTACCCAGTATTTTAACTGAAGAATTGCATCTGTTTATGCTGTCTCTGTTTACTCACATATTTGGACCTATTTCTGTTATTTTATACTGTCCCTGGGACTTTATTTTTTTTCTCTTTTGCTTCCTTTTTTTCCCCTCAATCTTTCTTCTCTATTCTTTTGGATTGATTGAGTTTCTCTTGCATATCATCTTTTTTTCTTCTGCTAATATTGTTAAAATGTACATTTGGTTTCAAGTATTTTAAAGGTTACTCAAGTGATTTAAGTGTGGAATGTTTATATATCACTATATAAATTTAATTCATATTTTATCACTTCAAGAATAGTTTTATTCACCAACTCCCTTTCATCATATATGACTTGATTTTTCAGAATTTTTTTTATTTAACTTGGCTTTATCCTTCAAGTTAGACATTAAACATTTATATTTCATTTTTTTTAGTAAATCATCTGTCTATTTATTATTCCCTTTTGCAAGTGGTTTTCTTCTCTGTACGACTGGATTTTTATGTTCTTTTTGTTCTTCTTGTGTCACATTGTATGCCTAGTTGTGGAATTCTTGGGATTCCATGGGTTTCTTAAATAAGAGAATGACATCTAAAATTATTTTTTAGAAAAACCTTATGTTGTTATATCTTCTCTTATTGCCTCTTTCTCATAATTTCTGTCATCTCCTTTGGAATTCTGACGTTTATCACATTTATCTCTAGCCTTGAAATATATCCACCTCTCAAATGCAAGAGGACAGTGTCTTATCTCTTAGTGCTGTATCTTTCTATAATACTGCCTGTGTTTTCCAGCCCATTAACACTCTGTTCAGTTATGCCTTAATCCTCTGATTAAATATTTATTTGAATTTATGATTTTAATTATAATTTTCCACATATAGTTATTTTACAAATCAGCCTGATTAATTTAAAGAGAAGCTTTCTTTTGCAACCTGTTCAGTTTATTTTTTTACTGCAGTTTTGACTCCATAAACCATCCACTGCTCTTCTTCATGTAGAAACTTGTTCATGACATCTGCATTCCTCAGTTAATATGGGATTGTAAACACATGCTTCTTGCACCTTATTTTTGGGGAATTCTTTGAGTCCTCAATTTAGGGTGAATTTATTCAGCAATTTATTTGCTTTTGCTAGGATCCTTATTGTCTTCCCTGGTGGCTCAGATGGTGAAGAATCCGCCTGTAATGCAAGAGACTCGGGATTGATCCCTGGGTCGGGAAGATCCCCTGGAGGAGGGCATGGCAACCCACTCCAGTATTCTTGCCTGGAGCACCCCATGGACAGAGGAGCCTGGCAGGCTGCAGTCCATGGGGTCACAGAGAGTCGGACACAGCTGAGTGACTAAGCACAGGCTCTGGATATGCAACACCAACCCAAGGCCAATTTATGAAATATTTGCCTCAAGATTTTACAGGTCACATGCGTAAGATGAATTCTAGTTATAGCCCCTTGAATGGAGGGTTCCTCTTAGAAATTCTCAGGGAGACTTTTATTTCTATTTTTTCTTTCTACCTAGAGCCCAGACTGAAAAAAGAAAGGGTATTCTTCTGCTCTCCTTTCACAGGAGAGATTTCTATTAAATTTCTATTAAATTTTCTACTACTGAAATCTACTGAAAAGTTTGGATCGTGCCCATGTTTTCCTCATTTGCTTGCCCACATTCATCATCCTTTGCTCTTCTCTAAGCAGCTGACCTACAGAGACCACATTATCCAAGCTTTTTGCACACTGGCTTCTTCTTGGATTCAGGCAGTGTATAGTCCAGAAATGGTTCAGAAGGTTGGAGAGAAAGATTCCTTCTCTTGGTTTTTCCTTGCCTGATGTAGGTCTGGGAGTGGTGTTACATTCTCATTTAAAACCTGCCTTTTAAAAGTTTTTTTTTTTTTTTTAACTGCCTTAAAAAAGAAGGGTAATGCAAACTAGTACAGCCACTATGGAGAACAGTGTGGAGATTCCTTAAAAAACTGGAAATAGAACTTCCATAATGACCCAGCAATCCTACTGCTGGGCATACATACCGAGCGAACCAGAATTGAAAGACACACGTGTACCCTATTGTTCATCACAGCACTGTTTACAATAGCCAGGACATAGAAGTAACCTAGATGTCCATCGGCAGACAAATGGATAAAAAAGCCGTGGTATATATACACAATGGAATATTACTCACTATTAAAAAGAATGCATTTGAATCAGTTCTAATGAGATGGATAAAACTGGAGCCTATTATACGGAGTGAAGTAAGTCAGAAAAAAGCACCAATACAGTATATTAGCACATAATTTAGAAAGATGGTAATGATGACCCTATATGTGAGATAGCAAAAGAGACATGGATATAAAGAACAGACTTTTGAACTCTGTGGGCTGTCAGGAAGCATTTAACAAGAGGCGTCCTGTGTGCTGTTTTGAATCTGTCAGGAACCCTCTGGCCCTTACTGATTCCTGAATATTCAGGAGTTAAGAGGAGAGGCACGCCTTTCCCAGGGCTGAGGAATCCAGGCATTTCTCATTACGGTGATAAGTACCTTCTTCCTTTTTATGAGCCGTACGGTAAAAGGTGATTGTTTGCAACTCTCTCTTTGACAGGGATCGTCTTATGTTTTGTAAGTTTGGAATTTTAATCTTTGTCTTTGCTGAGAATAACCACCTGGTAAGACAGTATCTATGCCCACGCCAGGTGGATTAAAACACCTTTGCTCCATCAGAGCTTTGGTCCCCGTGTCTTTCCTCTCTCTCTCTCTCTCTCTCTCTCTCTCTCTCTCTCTCTCTCTCTCTCTCTGTCTCTCTCTCTTTCTGGCTAATTCCTTGGAGCGCGGAGGCCCGCTGAGCTCACTTTCTTGCCCGGGGTCTAAGACCCTCTGAGAAGGCTCACTGCGCCTTCACCCACTCGAGAGGGCGCCTGTTGCCCACGTGCGGCAGCGCCAGCCCTAAGAACCTGACTCTATTGGCTTTCCACATAAATCAAGGGATATCAGCCTCTTTCTCTCTCTTACTCTCGGAACCACCAGGTTCCGGTCCATTAAAGGACCAGCAAACGCTATCAGCCTCTTTCTCTCTCTTACTTTCTTATCGTTGACTCCGGACCACCGTGTTCCGGTCCATTAAAGGATCAACAGTGGGCGAAGGCGAGGGTGGGGTTATTTGAGAGAATCGCATTGAAACTTGTATATTATCATATGTGAAATACATCACCAGTGCAATTTGATACATGAAGCAGGGTGCTCAAAGCTAGTGCCCTGGGACAGCCCAGAGGGATGGGATGGGGAGGGAGCCGAGGGGGTTCAGGATGGGGACACGTATACATCCATGGCTGATTCATGTCAATGCATGGCAAAAACCACTACAATATTGTAAAGTAATTAGCCTCCAATTAAAATAAATTGATTAATTTTTTTAAAAAAGAAGAAGAAATGTAGTCCTTCCATGGCCTGTGTACCTCTGGCCTTCTCTAATACCATTCCCCACAGATCCTCTTTTAATTAGTAATTAGTGCTTCTATCAAACCTCTTACCTTTGAGAATTTCATCTGTTTCCTGCTGGGACCATGCATGCTATACTACTAAGTATTACAGTTTTGTAGGGGAGGGAAGTCAGATACAGAGAAACAAATTGTGTTTTTCTTGTATTAGACTATAATTGCTTTACACTATTGTGTTAGTTTCTGCTGTACAGCATTGTGAGTCAGCTACACGTATGCATATATAATGTATCCCCTCCCTCTAAACCTGCCTCCCAAACCCTTCCCATTCCACCCTCTAGGTCATCACAGAGCACCAAGCTGAGCTCCCTGTGATAGACCATAACTCGAAAAGACACATGTACCGGAATGTTCACTGCAGCACTATTTATAATAGCCCAGGATATGGAAGTAGCCTAGATGTCTGTCAACAGAGGGATGGATAAAGATGATGTGATCCATATATATAATGGAATGTTACTCAACCATAAAAAGGAATTGTTTTTTAAAGAGAGGAATATGGTTGTTGTACTGTTTCAACCTGGGTGAACTGAGATCTGTGTTTCCAGGAGACTCCTTCTTGGAATGTTTCTAGATCAGAGCTGGCCAAATGAAAACCTGCCCGAGACTTGGAAAGCATTAGTAGGGTGATGACGGTCACTCCTTGAGGTTCCTGGTCTTAAGATGGAATGAGGGACAAACCACAGGTGCCTAGTGGGTCATGTCTTATCCTCACACTTCTGTACTTTTTCTGACTACTGTCTCCTTCCACAAACAGGACCCTCAGACCAACCACCAGAGATTTCACTGCAGACTCACAGGGTAACTGCTACACAGAAGCAAAAACTTAGGCTTCTCACTGGGAAGATGTCTGGGATAAAAGACATCTCAGCAGAGAGAGGCCCAGAGATCACAGCCATTCCAACCATCCTCGGGCTTCAGACGTATGAGCGAGGTCATTATGTACCCTCCAACCCCCATCAAGTCATCCAGGTAACTAGAGCCGCATGAGTGACCCTAGGTAAGACCAACAGAAGAAACACACTATCAAACCTTGAGATAAAAAATGCATCATTATTATTTTAAGCCATTAGTTTTGGGGATTTTTTAAAATGTAGGCTCTAGACATTAGCATATGTAAGTGCAGTATTGCTGTAATAATAATTGATAAAAGACCTTAAGACATGTGCCATTGACTCTGGGACTGGAGGATGGGAAAAAAATCTAGGATAGTTTCAGAGAAGCTGCTATCAGAGATGACAAAAGGCCGGGGGAAAACAATCACAGGCAGAGAAAAGGCAACCCGTGTTATTTAGTGGCAGAAAATTGGCCAAAATGTCGCCTGTGGTAATTTGGAAGCTAGTGTGAACTGTTGGATCTGCCTGTGGGCCCTTTCAGGGAGAACACTGAAAAGCTAATTGGCTTTGTTTAGTATCATGCGGTCAGATATAGGATGAAAGATGATACAAACATGGAACTATGCATTTTAAAGAGAGTTGATAAAATAAGAAGGACCAATATTTTTATGCTGGAAAATAAAACCATCTCACCCCTCATCTCCCCAGCCAGTAAACCATCATCAAAGTAATATGAGACCTAAGGCTACACATGAGACAAAGGTGCATTTTGAAGACCTCCTGCTAGTCTAGATGTAAGGTGGTGTCAAGTATACACTGTCAGCTAGAACAAAATCATTACAAAAATAAGGATTATTGTCAAAACAACCTCATCTGTGCCCCCAAAAGTGTGAGGTCATCTTGAACCCCCCCAGCACCAGTTAAACTGTTAGATGCAATCCTAGGTGACAGGGGTAATTCCAAGTGATGCCAGCAGAAGAGCTACTCAGATTTCCAGCAGTTCTATGTCATGTGATGTGTTATGTAGGCACAGGGAACCCCTGCAAGCTACTCTTCACAATCATTTGTAACCAGGGGTAGGATTTAATGCTGAGTCACTTATCCTTTTTGTTTGTTTATTTGTTGTTCAGTCTCTAAGTCATGTCCAAGGCTTTGTGACCCCATGGGCTACAGCACGCCAAGCTCCTCTGTCCTCCACTATCTCCCAAAGTTTGCTCAAATTTATGTCCGTTGAGTTGGTGATGAGCGATCTAACCTTCTCATTCTCTGCAGCCCCCTTCTCCTTTTGCTGTCAGTCTTTCCCAGCATCAGGGTCTTTTTCAATGAGTTGGCTCTTTTGTTTGTTTATTTGTTTATTTGTTTGTTTATAAAATGCTAAAGAACAACTTACATGATCAGCTGCTGCTGCTGCTGAGTATCTTCAGTCATGCTGACTGTGGGACCCCACGGACCGTAGCCCATGAGGCTCCTCTGTCTGTGGGGGTTCTCCAGGCAAGAACTGGAGTGGGTTGCTATGCCCTCCCCCCGGGGATCTTCCCAACCCAGGGGTCAAACCCAGCTCTCCCACATTGCAGGTGGATTCTTTACCAGCTGTGCACAGGATCAGCTTACCATAGCAAAAATATGCAACACCAAAGCATTTTGTATTCTCCTTTTAAAATTGACAGATGAAGAAATTCAACTCGGAAGAGTTTAGAATTACATAAGAAGATATGGTAGTATTCCATGTAGAATAGAATACAGATAGAAAGGATTTAGCTAAACTTTCTTTTGCTTTGGGGTATTATTGTTTATCTTCGTTTTGCCAGTTTATCCTTTTTCTAAATACAAAAAAAAGGTTGTGTGTGTGTTCAATAATCTTATAGAATAATAAGTAGCTTAGTCACTCAGTCATATCTGACTCTTTGGGACCCTTTGGACTGTAACCCACCAGGCTTCTCTGTCCGTGGGATTTTTCAGGGAAGAGTACTGGTAAGGGTTGCCATTTTCCTCCTCCAGGGGATCTTCCCAACCCAGGGATCGAACCCGTGTCTCTTGTGTCTCTGGCACTACAGGCTGATTCTTTTTCAGCTGAGCCACTGGGGAAGCCCATAATGAAATTAACCTGACCCCCAAACTCCATCTTAGACCTAACAAATCATCTTTCGCGTATTCTTAAGCCTAGACTTCCTGGGACAGTCTTACTCTCCAAAGGACTCATGATGTCAGCACCCATCATTTTTCCTCAGTACTGTGGCATGAACCCCTCTTGAGACAAGGAGATTCACGATCATCATTTTTTTTTCAGCATGGTGGCATGAACCCCTCTTGAAAGAGGGAGATAATCACCACCTGATGTTAGAGATATAGAAGCATGCTAGTTGGCACTCATGGTAAAGAATCCATCTGCAATGCGGGAGACCTGGGTTTGACCCCTGGTTCAGGAAGATCCCCTGGAGAAGGAAATGGCAATCTGCTCCAGCATTATTGCCTAAAAAATTCCATGGACAGAGAAGCCTGGTGGGCTACAGTCCATGGTATTGCAAAGAGTCAGACATGGCTAAGCAGCCAAACAGACCCAGACACTACTTCAAATCGGGAAGAGGCATATTCTGGCTCTTAACAGTCCATTCAGGTTTTCCAGCTTCAGCTACCAGCACCATCATTCTCACTGCTGTGGGAGGACCAAGCGTGTGGTCCCCTGTCCCACACTGGGCCTCTCACCCCCATCCAGAATCAAGGTCTCCTTGCCCCGTGCAGGGTGCCAGCCTTGTGGGACTTGGAGCCACACACCACCGGCAGGTCGTCTTGGAAACGCTCCCTGCTCAGCACTGCCAGTCTCTCGGCTCTCTCTGCCAAGGCACCAAAACCCACAGTTTCTATTGAAGACAGACAGGCAGGCTGTTCCCCGTCGTCCCTAACCAGGCTGTGATGATGACATTTGCGGTTTAGCAGTGTTTCTCGGGGTCCAGAGGGAAATCTCAGTGGTCCCCCCTCTGGTGTCTAACTTAGGGTGTGTTCCTTCCACCAAGCCATGCTGCTTAAAATCTGAATATCAGACTTATTTGTTTACCCTTGCAAACACAACTATTGTTTATGAGTCAGATCTGGAGTTATAGGTGTCTTAAGGCTGCAGAAATGTCTAGACTCAGCAGGAAGCTGTTCCATGGACCCATCCTCTCTAACCAGCATTGAGCCCATCTGAATTTCTCTAAGTGATGAGTCCTTGCTTATGAGCTCTTAGTATCTACTTCTGTTGCTTAACATAGGCTGCACTATGTCAGCCTGGCACAGGTGACCTAATATTATTGAACCTCAAAAGGGACAAAATCAGTCTTCCTTTTTGCTCGGTGGTACATTGGTTTATATGAAAATTTGTTCTTCCTAAGCCAACAATGCTTTCGAATTGACACTTTGGAACTGTGGTGCTGGAAGACTCTTGAGACTCCCTTGGACAGCAAGGGGATCAAACCAGTCAATCATAAAGGAAATCAACCCTGAATTTATTGGAAGGACCGATGCTGAAGCTCCATTACTTTGGCCACCTGATGCAATGAGCTGACTGATTGGAAAAGAACCTGATGCTGGGAAAGGCTGAGGGCAAGAGGAGAAGGTGGAGACAGAGGATGAGATGGCTTGATGGCGTCACTGACTCAGTGGACATGAGTTTGAGCAAACTCTGGGAGATAGTGAAGGGCAGGGAAGCCTGGCATGCTTCAGTTCATGGGGCTGGCAAAGAGTCAGACATGACTTAGTGATTGAACAACAATAAAGCCAACAATACATGTCTTCTACCTCCAAAAGAAGAGAAGTAATATAGTCAGCTATAACAAAATAAAATGTGGCAGAAGAGTATTTCTAGTAGTTGGGCTGTCAGTATCAAAATTGATTCATTATTTCATTCACCATGCCTGGAGAAAGTCAGAGCTCACTTAATCGTTTTATGCTGTAAGTGGGCTCACTATTTTCTATGTCTGAAGTATGAGAGAAAGAGGTTCTTAGGAAATCTCTTAGAGGTGCGAAAGATGCTGTAAGGATTTCCTGTCATAAAACCTAGAGTATGATTCTGTTTCTGAACTGTCAATCTAACTTTTGCTAAAATGTGTTGGCAGCCACTTCCCTCAGAGCTGTCAGAAGTGTCATTGATAAGAGTTTTGCATCACAGAGGGGAAAGGGGATATTAGGAACTTAATTCTCGACCCTTGTCAGCAGTGTCATCAGCAGCTTAAAACAAGGAGTAGTCTAATTCCTCTGAACATCTAATCCGAAATCTTGCAAAGTGATGGAGTGTGTGAAGGGGAGAAAGGAAGAGGTGTTTATTGAAGATCTATGACTTGGTTAGTGTCTCTATGTATTTCAAATTCTGCACAACCCTACAGGGCCAAATTAAGTCTTAACTCTTCCAGTTTCATAAGAAAGGGATGAGGCAGGTCGCATAGCTGTTGGTGTCTCTTGGGAGACACCGGAGTGGACACCAGAGGCCAAGCCATTCTCACTGAATTGTGTTGCTGAGCACATGTTCAGGAACGTGTGAAACGAGGGGCTGTTAGTTTGCTGTCTCTCTTCATCAAAATAGGTAAATAACAAGTATGGTGATCAGTGTTATTATAAAATGGAGATCCCTAGTATAATATGTGTGTGTGTGTGTGTTAGTCACTAAATTGTGTCTGACTCTTTTGCTACCCCATGGACTATATAACATGCCAGGCTCTTCTGTCCATGGGATTTCCCAGGCAAGAACACTGGAGTAGGTTGCCATTTCCTTCTCCGGGGGATCTTCCCGACCCAGGGATTGAATTCATAGCTCTTGCCCTGTCTCCTGCTTTGTAGGCAGATTCTTTGGAAGCCTGACTAAAAGTCCTAAATGACAATATTACTATTTTATAAGCGATTCAGTGCTACAATAGTTTTGCCTGTTGCAGGTAGGATCGCTGCCGCCAGTCAGACTATCATGTTATCCCCAACAGAAAATTATTTTCAAAAATGTGATATGTTAAAAAAAAAAATGTGATATGTTTATTGTAAAGCCCCTGGGCATAGGTACAAGAATGCAAACATCATTTACATATCTATTATCTATTAACTGACACTGCATTTGCCAGGCATTTGACACAATTAAGCAAATGCTTGACTGAACAGATGGGTCTTATAAGGATCCCTAAGGGCATGTCTGCATTAACTATGCCAAGGGGGGTTAATGCTCTCATTTGGCATCTGCATGTATTTTCCCATAAGCTGTCTTGTGTTGCTGTGAATGGGTCCATTTTTGTCTCAGAGGACTAAGTGTAAATGAATTGAACTATTTCCAGTTTATTCCACTTTTGTCTTCTGTTTGAAATGTATCCACAACAATAGTACCTTACATTCCATGCTTGTGTCTTGTATTCATTTACTTGAAAATAGCCTAATGCTTTTATTTAGTTTACTAGTGATGTCAAGGAAATAGAACATTTTTTTTTTTTTTTAATCAAAAGGCATAGCTTTTGAACTTTATGCCTTGCTTTGTATAGTCTCTAATGCTAGGTTATAGTAGGTAGAGGAAGAAAACAAAAACCAAAAAACAAAACTCAGATCTTAATAGTAATAATAAAGAATTTTATATTATAAAAGCTGATAAGTATTTGTCTTTCACCAAACTATATCATTGGGCTTCCCAGGTGGTGCTAGTGGTAAAGAACCTGCCTGCCAATGGAAGAGATGTGAGAGATATGGGTTTGACCCCTGCATTGGGGAAATCCCCTGCAGTAGGAAATGGCAGCCCACTCCAGTACTTTTGCTTGGGAAATCCCATGGACAGAGGAGCCCGAGGGCTACAGTCCATGGGGCCCCAAATAGGCAGACATGAGTGAGTGACTGAGCATGCACAAAAACTCTTTCATGATGTCTGAAATAAAAACACAACGCCACACACACATACTGAAGTCAATACTGTAGACCCTCCTTGCTGTCTCCTGGAAGTCTCTCTGGGAAATGATCTCATCATATCAGGTAAACTTTTTAATTTTGGTACTGGCTAAGTCTTCGAGGTCTCCTTTAAAAGCTCTCTGAAAAGTGGAACAGTTCAGGACCTACGCTGGGGGTAATGCATTTTGTTCATTATAGGAATAATGCTGCTCCATGAAACAAGACATGGTTAGAGTAAGTGTTGGGGTTAATGATATGTGAAGCTGCATGAACTACAGTCTGAACTTTGCATTGATCTGTAGCTTTATCAGACATTTTTGGTCCAGTGGGGTTTGTGCCATCCTTGACACCTAGTACAGTTTAGCATGAAAAGTAAAGGAATCATGAAAGTATGTTATACACTGAGGATCACTGTGTGAGAGGATAAAATTAAGCAGAAAACAAAATTGATGAAAAATCTCAATACTGATTCAGCTTCATGAGGCAAGTAAATGTACAGAATTACTAAATTAAGTGACAGTCTTGTCAAATCAGGCATTAGAAATGGAAATTTTTCTTTTCTATGCTTAAAAAGAGTCAGCAGTGTTTTATCAAAATATATATTTGATTTATTAGATGGAAGATAATCTCACACAAAGAAGATCCCATATAACATTTTTTCCACATCCCATGCTTTTATTTCCTTACTTACTAAAAAGAAAGGGGAAAAATTCCCAAAATCCATAAATATGACCAAAAGGATTTACTTTTTTGCACTGCCTAAGTTCTCAGGTTTTTCTGTAGAGAAAACTGAAAAAGGTATTTCATTTTTTAAAAGTATATTCAGAAATTCTAGTGTGTGCATTTTGAAAGCGAAAGTGAAAATCACACAGTCGTGTCTGACTCTGCGAGCCCATGGGAGTGTAGCCTGCCTGGCTCCTCTGTCAATGGAATTCTCCAGGCAACAGTACTGGAGTGGGTTGCCATTTCCTTCTCCAGTGTGTATTTTAAATTTATGTTAATACGCTAGCAACTGAAAGAGAAACAAGAGTTATCCAGGATTATTTTCATTGTTTCTATTTGTTACTGACATTGCAAGATATTTACTATTGTTTGGTTGAACATTTGGAGTTGCTGATTCTAGAATGAAGAGACCTTTGTATTTTTCTATTACAACACAATTATTTGAGAAATTGAGACTTTTACAGCATATGAGTCACTCAGTCAAATAAGTAGTTAATGATATTCTAGTGTTAAAATTGACTGTATCAAAACTCAACTTTTTTTTGAGCCTAGTACAATGCTACCCAGAGTCCTAGATGAATTTGCACTTTATTGTTTTTAGATTAGAGCATTGTTGTTCAGTTGCTAAGCTGAATCTGACTTTTTGTGACCCCATGGATTGCAGCGTGCCAGGCTTCCATCCTTTGCTGTCTCCCAGAGTTTGCTCAAACCCATGTCCATTGAGTTGGTGATGCCGTCCAACCATCTCATCCTCTGTCGTCCCTTCTCCTCCCGCCCTTAGTCTTTCCCAGCAGCAGGGTCACTTCCAATGAGTCAGCTCTTCACATCAGGTGGCCAAAGTATTGGAGTTTCAGCATCAATCCTTCCAATGAATATTCAGGGTTGATTTCCTCTAGGATTGACTGGTTTGACCTAATTGCTGTCCAAGGGACTTGCAAGAGTCTTCTCCAGCACCGCAGTTTGAAAGCATCAGTCTTTGGTACTCAGCCACCTTTATGGTCCAACTGTCATATCCATACATAGTGCATAATACATGCAATGAAACAAGTATTATATGCTCATGTACATACATGCATGCTCAGTCACGTCAGTTATGTCCGACTCTGGGACCCTATGGACTGTAGCCTGCCATGCTCCTCTGTCCTTGGGGTGCTCCAGGCAAGAATACTGGAATGGGTTGCCGTGCTCTCCTCTAGGGTATCTTCCCAACCCAGGGATTAAACCCACATCTACTGCATTGCAGGTGGATTCTTTACCACTGAATCACCAGGGAAGTCCATTATATGCTCATATGAGCACCCTATTTAACAATTCGAATTTGAGCAATACTGTTAAATAAACCTTTATATTTATCCTCATAATATTAATTAAAATTTAGTATAAATTAAAGCATTAATCATTTCCCTAGAGATGTTATATCCACTGTTAATAATTTTATATACATCCTGAAAGCCTCTGGATGTATTAGTATATGTTTCTTTTTTTTTCATTTATTTTTATTAGTTGGAGGCTAATTACTTTACAATATTGTAGTGAGTTTTGTCATACATTGACATGAATCAGCTATGGATTTACATGTATTCCCCATCCCGATATTTAATTAAAAAAATGGTATCATACAACAGATGATATTTTTCATTTTTACTTTTCACTTAATATATTGTAGATATAATTGTCTGTATATATATATTTATTTTGAAATAAATATTGCAGTGCCCTTTCTTATCTATATTTCTGTACTTACTTGGGCTAAGTACTTTTATATGACAGATTTATAGAAAAGATATAATGCTGATGTTACTACATTAGACCCTCATCACTTTTGAGTTAATTAATCAAGAACAGACATATGAACACATCTTGAAGATTAAATAAAATTCATCTTTTCCTGGTTTATGCTAACAAAATATGGCTATAGCTCTAATATTTTTGTCTCAGTTCTAATGTAGACCTTATATTAAAATTTAAGACCCATTCAACAAAATACTGAAAATGAAACTACCATATCTTAAAATATCCCACTTGATCCCTGGATGCTAAGGCCAGAACTTCATGATAATTAATCCATGGAGCTTTGGCAGCGAATCTAGGGAGAGCTGTCAGCCCAAACGCCCAGCCTGCCTGGCACCGTGGTCTAAAGACTCCGTGGAGAGCAGAGGCTTTCAGTTGTGTGACCTCCCTCCTGCCCTGGAAATACATCAGTGTCAGTCACGGCCTGGAGGTGAAGGCAGAACATCTCAGAACTCAATCTAGCAAATCGCACTCAACAGACTGCCAGCTTGTCTCTCAGGGACTGGACCGGGGATTTGCATTCACTGCCTCCTGAAGTTTTTCCTTTCTCCTATTTTCTCATTTACACAATACATTTTATATTTAATGAGCTCTTGGCAGAGATGATACACTTCAAAGCCAAAACCACACATTTCTCTCTTAGAGGCTCTATTAATATAAGTTAATAATATAACATAGTACCTGAACCGCATCTATTAACAGGCTTTCTTATTCCAGGAGCTTTATAGACCAAAGTGTGATAGCCCTGTGATAGCCCTAACTCACCAAGTTAGTTATAGTAGAATATCAATGAACAGTGAATAAATTTTCTAGGTAAGTTCATCTATGATTTATCCTTTCTATTTGAACTATCACAAAGATACTAAGTGGTTACATTTGTTCAAGGAAAAATACTTATTATGCATCATCAGAATATACTGCCTAGTAGTATGGGCTTCCCAGGTGTCACTTGTGGTAAAGAATCCACTTGTCAATGCAGGAGACATATGTAAGAGATACGGGTTTGATCCCTGGGTCAGGAATATGCCCTGGAGGAAGGCAGAGGAAACCCCTCCAGTATTCTTGCCTGGAGAATCCCATGCACAGAGGAACATAGGGGTTACGTGGGGTCACAACGAGTCAGACACAACTGAAGCGACTTAGCACGTATGCAAGGAGCATCCTTCATTATTTGTCATAGATGGATAGATATTACTTATTTGATCATCTTGAGAGTAGTTCTGGCAGAAATAGACCAGCTTCTCAGATAAATTTCGAATTGATCCTGCAAAGTGAAACTATGGGCACAGTTTCTTCAATGGTCAGCCTTGTGATTGCTTTCTTCTTTTATTTGTCATATTCTACACACACAGAGACACACACGTACACAAAGTAGGCATCATTTAAGAGTTTATAAAATATTCCTGGTTAACTTACTAGGAGAGTTATACCCTGAATCCCATATAAAAATAGTTGTTTGTTCTACTCTGTTTCTGATAAAACTTTCACTTTCCTCAAGATTAGTTTTGGGGGAAATCACTATACCACAGAAGCTGCAAACATTGTTCTGTTTATACTCCTCTGTAATGGAAATGAATATCCAGTTAAATGGAATCTGCAGTTTTATTTTCAGGTTTCATTTTAGAGTCATTTCATAGTTCTTCTCTGGTTAACTTCTAGCAGTATAAGAGTTGTATAGAGTAGCTCAGAATTCATCGAGCAGAGCATAACCATCATCTGCTCAGATTTCCTTAAGAATTCTGAAGGAGCTATGTGCCAAGGCAAGGCAAGAATTTCGTTATATGTAGCTACCTGCATCTTGATCCAAGATATATCTTAGATTTTATCACAAAGTGAGAAACTGCAGATTTTTCAGAATAATGCCACCACCATCTTATTTAAGTTTTGTCAACTTAGTCCTTTCTGCATAAGTAATAATTTGACCATAGTATTTTACAAGCATATAGCACATTATTGAAATGAAATAAGAAAATCAAAGTGTTTCATTTGCCACTTCACTTCTCTTTCAGTCAGTAGAATGAAATAGAATTATGGCGAGCTAAATACAATTTACTCTTTCTTAAAATAAATCCTTGCTTTCGGAAAGAAAGTGCAGTGGTACAAAGTCTCTCCACAGTAATTTTTCTGCCCCATTTGAAACTTTAAGTCAACTCTTCAGTAAGAAATTCTGTTCAGATAAAACAGCAGGTGGAAGAGTTGGAGCATTGTTAAAAGCTGCATAAGGATATGTGATTTGTTCTATTTTCAAAATAAGGTAAAGGGAAGTCTACAGTTCTCTTCCTGTGTAGGAGGAGACCCAGTTGTCTCCCCTGAGACTTTATCATATGTGTCCTTTACTGCTCACACAGGACACTTGACTTCTGGTGCTCCTGGTCACCACAAGCGTGAGGATCCATCCCCCCCCCCGCCCCCCCGCCATGCCAAAGCAATTCTCTGTGACACCATCTGAGTGTTCCACCATTCAGCTCAGTTCTGATGCTGTCTATCTAGAGATGGATTCCACAGATTCAGGGCTCAGTCCCATGAGACTGCTCCCAGCCTGCTTCTGTTGCCAGGTTACCCACAACTTCTGGCCAGTTTGGCTGCAGTCAGAGGTTCAGACCCTTTCCTTGGGTTACAGTGTTTCCCTAGAACAACTCACAGAACTCAAGGAAACGCACTCTAGCTTGCCAGTTTATTAAAGGATACAATACAGGATAGAGATGAACAGCCAGGTGAAGAGATCCAGTACCTATCTTGCTGTTCATGGGCAGCCTTCAGCTGGGAGGTCCTGGAGTGTCATTGCAGGAGTGCTGTCCCTGTAAAGCTGGGCTGTGTCATCCTCCTGGTGTGGATGTGTTTTCCTACCTAGATGCTCTCCAAACCCTATACCATTCATGTTTCATGGATGCTCCCTCACATTGCAGTCATCCGCTCGGAACCTCATTTCCAGCTCCTCTCCTCTCTCTGAGGGGTGAAGGGTGGAGCTACAAATGTCAAGCTTCCAATCCTGGCTTGTTCCTTCTGCTGAATAGCCTCATCCAGGAGCCAGGCAGAAGCCCACCAGGATTGCCTCATTAGAATAAAAAAAGCTCCTAATGCTCTTATCAGTCAGGAATTTATGAGGTTATGGTAGCCCTGAGTCAGAAAGGAGGAGAAAGACCAAATATTAGAATAAGAGGTACTCTTATCACTTAGGAAATTGCAGGGGTTTTAGAGGCTCCATGCCAGGAACCTGGAACAGATATACATACATATATATATATACACACACACACACACACACACATATGTATATATACATACACACACACACATATACACACACACACATGCACGCACATATATATACATTTTTATGGGGGCTTCCCTGGTGCTCAGATGGTAAAGAATCTGCCTGCCAATGCAGGAGACCCAACTTAGAAACGTGGGTTGGGAAGAGCCCCTGGAGAAGGAAATGGTAACCCACTCCAGTATTCTTGCCTGGAAGATCCCATGGACAGAGGAGCCTGGCGGATTACAGTCCATGAAAGGATCAGACACAACTGAGAGGTGAATCCTTTCACTTTTTCATACATACAGGTTCTAATATATAATTTATTTCTAGTCCTTTCAAGAAAATTCTCTATGCTTGAGCCTTGTGGAAAAAAAAAATCAATCTGTTATCTTTTAAAAAAGATTGTTTTCTACTTCAATATGTGACATTTAAATGACCACTAAATTGAATGTATTTTAATGTCACTTTCTCTAAAACAGATGTGTGCTATTTTCTTCTGCTCTATGTTTAATATTTATCTTTATTAGCATTATCCTGAATGTCAATGTTAAATTTCTGGAACAGACCAGGTTACTATTTACTTGAAGCAAATGAATAACTGCCTCAACTTTCATTTGCCCAAATTCTTATCCCTGGAGTGGTGATATGAGAAGCAGATGTAGTCCTTTCCGTGGGGTGGGGGCCCTGTATGTGAGGAGCTCCAAAATGAGCCCAGCGTTTATACAGGTGGCTGACCTTGCTCTCCCATCACCTTGGAGATGTAATGGAGACGATATTGATTCTTCACTCTTGGGAATGTAAGCAAGTTTCTCACGGAGGAAAGTAAGACTAGTGTCTCCAGCTTAACAAAGCAAGGGATGCCCTTTTGCTCCCAAGTCTTCTCCCTCTTGAGATATAAACATGTACCTCCTGGGAGGTACATCTCTCTGGAGTGCTCATGATTCATAGTTTAGGTCCTTTTAGCCCAGGTCTTAATAAAAATTTTCTCAGAAAGCTCTAACTATGTAGAAATATATAAAAGAAAATATTTTCTCTGCAGCACCGTGTCTTCCAGGTAGTCACTTTCCATTTGGCTTGTCCAGCAAATTGGCGGAGCAGCTTTTATTTTTCTTTTACATATATATGATTAGGACAGATCAGATACCATTTTGGACATGACTGTGGAAAGTGACACTGAAATACATTAAATTTAGTGGTCATTTAAATGTCACATATTGAGGTAGCAAACAATCTTTTTAAAAAAAGATAATGGACCAATTTTTCACAAGGCTCAAGCATAGACAATTTTTAAAAAAGACTAGAAATAAATTACAGATTAGAAGCTATCTTTGTGATTTTATACACACACACACACACACACACACACACACACACACACACACACATTCCAGGTTGAGTAATTTCATGGTTAGCTAAAGTCAAGCAGGTTGAGGAACAATGCCTATAGTGCTCTAGTTGACGGCAGAGACCATCAAGTTTCAGAGCTTGGTCTCAGCATTTTTATCCTTCAAGTAAGTGAATGGTTGGCCAGCAAGGCATCTTGAGAGTGATTGGTTTGAAGGGAAGTTGGAGCGCAGACTCAGTCTAGAGTATAGTCCTAGCCTGAGAGATCATTTTAGATATTAATGGTAGATATTTTAAAGAGATTTCTATTCATTACACATCATGGGTAAATGGGTGAGAGAAGGGTAGAAATTAAATTCTGTGCGAACATTTTCCATATTGACGTGTGTAAGAATGTAAGGTCCATGAGGACAGGAACTTCTGTTTTTTCAGTTGATGTATTTTCTTTACCCACAGAAATGATAGCAAGCGCCTAATCTATGTTACATAAATGAGTGAATGAATAAACAATAGTAGAAGGAATTAGGAAATGTGAAGAAGACGCTAGTATTATTTGAAGGATGCTGGTCTTTTGGTATCACCTTATTTTGATTACATTTGGCATTTAACACCTTTTTCCTTGTTAAATTTATATCTATCCTTTGTTTCCTTTGACATAATTTTTAAAACATCCATTCCATCTCAATGGACAGCCTTTTACTTTAGCAAATGACAACTGCTGAGCGCAGGTCTTAGAATAGGAGGTTACCCCAAGCGCTGTCTCTGTCACTCTTTCTCTGCCTTTTCCCTGGATGATGTCATCCCAGCCCTTGGCCTTGCCCACTCGCTATGTTTACATACCTTCTAAACTCCCACTTTAACACAGACATCCCTGCTAAGCTGTTCCTTACTGTTTCGTACTCTGGTGTATAAAGTTGAATTTGTCATCTTCCCTGTCTAGTATGCTTCTTGTCCTTTTGTGTTTAGAACCAATATTTCGCTTAGTGCACAAACCCGAAACAAACTTCCTTCATTTCTCTCCTTTCCTTAGAGTCTGTTATTCAAAATCACTGGTAGAGGAGGTCATAAAAGAGAGGATGCAACCCCTAGTTTATTCCGGAGCTGACTTCCAGCAATCAAAGGCTCCTCACCCTCCCCTCGGAATGTAGTACTGCCCACTCTCCCTGCAGTGGAAGCTGTTTTCCAGAATGCAGCGTGGTGAGAGCAGTGTTTTCCAGGCCATCCTGATGAACCCAGTTAAAGCCTCTGTCTGAACTTGCACATTCCTGGCAGGCACGTGGGGTGGGGGAGATCTACTTAACTTGTGGTGCCCAAGACAAGCCTTGTAAGTTCCCTTGCTTATTAAACCTGCCACCTCCTATCCAAAGCTGTTCTGCTTCCTCTGTGTCTCCTTGCCTTCCATGTCGGAGGCCAGTTTGAGGTTCACTCAAGAAGTTCCTGGGTTTCACACCGGCATTCACTCATTTACTATACTTTCTTTTACCGCTGGTGCTTTCTTCTCTCATCCACTTTGATGATGTCCGTTTGTTTCTAGTTTTCCTTGCTTCCCTTCTGTCCTTTATGCTTCTGCGAAATGGATCATCCTTAAAAGTAAATATGCTCACACAGCTAATTAAATTTTAATTAATAAAATCAACTTTCAGAGTATGGCTCAGATCTTCACTTTCTGTGCTCTACGTTCCTTGAAATCCTCAGATTTTACTCTACTTATAGTTTCTTTGTTCCTATCAATAATTTATTTGTTAATTTTGTTCAGTAGTTAAACGTTCATTTTTTTTTTCTCACTCAGCAATCCTTGAATGAGAACCTGTGATGACCCAGGGGTTTTATTAGGAGCTGAGGATGCATCAGAGCACAACACAGTGAAAGTCTATTTCTTTGGAGTAGAGTACAAAGATTAGAGATTCAGAAGCCAAGCAATGACACATGTGATCAATGGTGGAAAGAAGAATTACAGAGTGCCCGTAACAGGGATGCTTGATGGAGTCTGTGATGGAAACCGTAAATAATGGGGAACAGTGAACTAGATATGAGGGGGGGAAGCATGGTTCCAGGAAGGGGAAGGAGTGCTGAGAAGAGCCTGAGACAGGAACAAGCATATGTCTGGAGCAACTGGAAAGATAGGACATCCGAAAAGGAGGGGACAAAGGCAATGGGGCCCTCTGGTCACTGCAGCGTGCAATTCCATTCCTCCTTCAGCTACCGGGCAGCTTATAATTCAGAACTTGTTAAAACCGCCCTACCTTCTTTATGAGCTCTTTATTGGAGTATAGTTAATTTATAATGTGTTACTTTCTGTTGTACAGAAAAGTGACTCAGTTGTACATCAGTTTAGTTCAGTCGCTCAGTCGTGTCTGACTCTTTGTGACCTCATGAATCACAGCACACCAGGCCCCCTGGCCATCGCCAACTCCTGGAGTCCATTCAAACTCATGTCCATTGAGTCACTGATGCCATCCAACCATCTCATCCTCTGTTGTCCCCTTCTCCTCCTGCCTTCAATCTTTCCCAGCATCATGGTCTTTTCCAATGAATCAGTTCTTCGCATCAGGTGTCCAAAGTATTGGAGTTTCATTTCAACATCAGTCCTTCCAATGAACATTCAGGACTGATCTCCTTCAGGATGGACTGGTTGGATATCCTTGCAGTCCAAGGGACTCTCAAGAGTCTTCTCCAACACCACAGTTCAAAAGCATCAATTCTTCAGCTCTCAGCTTTTTTTAGAGTCCAACTCTCACATCCATACATGACTACTGGAAAAACCTGCTCTCTAGGTTGGTCATAACTTTTCTTCCAAGGAGCAAGCATCTTTTTATTTCATGGCTTCAGTCACCATCTGGCTCCAGTGTTTTTGGAGCCCAAGAAAATAAAGTCTGCCACTGTTTCCACTGTTTCTCCATCTATTTGTCATGAAGTGATGGGACCAGATGCCATGATCTTAGCTTTCTGAATGTTGAGCTTTAAGCCAACTTTTCACTCTCCTCTTTCACTTTCATCAAGAAGCTCGTTAGTTCTTTTTCACTGTCTGCCATATGGGTGCTGTCATCTGCATATCTGAGGTTGTCGATATTTCTCCCAGGAATCTTGATTCCAGCTTGAGCTTCTTCCAGCCCAGCATTTCTCATGATGTGCTCTTCATATAAGTTAAATAAACAGGGTGACAATATATAGCCTTGATGTATTCCTTTTCCTATTTGGAACCAGTCTGTTGTTCCATGTCTAGTTCTAACTGTTGCTTCCTAACCTGCATGCAGATTTCTCAAGAGGCAAGTCAGGTGGTCTGGTATTCCCATCTCTTTCAGAATTTTCCACAGTTGATTGTGATCCACACAGTCAAAGGCTTTGGCATAGTCAATAAAGCAGAAATAGATGTTTGTCTGGAACTCTCTTGCTTTTTTGATGATCCAGTGGATGTTGGCAATTTGATCTCTGGTTCCTCTGTCTTTTCTAAAACCAGTTTGAACATCTGGCATTTCATGGTTCATGTATTGTTGAAGCCTGGCTTGGAGAATTTTGAGCATTACTTTGCTAGCGTGTGAAATGAGTGCAGTTGTGTGGTCATTTGAGCATTCTTTGGCATTGCGTTTCTTAGGGATTGGAATGGAAACTGGTATATATATCTCCAGTCTTTTTTAGATTATTTACCCATATAGGTCTTTACAGAGTTTTTAGTAGAGTTCCTTGTGCTATACAATAGGTCCTTATTAGTTATCTGTTTTGTTTATTTGTTGTTCAGTCCCTGAGTCATGTTTGATTTTTTTTGACCCAATGGACTACAACATGCAAAGTTCCTTTGTCCTCTGCTATCTACTGGAGTTTGCTCAAATTCATGTCCATTGAATCAGTGATGCTACCTGACCATCTCATTGTCTGTTGCCCCTTTCTTCTTCTGCCTTCAACCTTTCCCAGCATCAGGGTCTTTTCCAATGAGCTGGCTCTTCACATCATGTGTCCAAAGTAATGGAGCATCAGCTTCAGCATCAGTTCTTCCAATGAATACTCAGGATTGATTTCGATCTTGTAGTCCAAATGACTCTCTAGAGTCTTCTCCAGCATCACAATTCGAAAACATCAATTCTTTGGTGCTCAGCCTTCTTTATGGTCCAGCTCTCAGATCCGTACGTGACTACTCTATATAGTATATATAGTAGTATGTCTATGTCAGTCTCAGTCTTCCAATTTACCTGCCACCCTACCCTCTTGGGACCTATAAGTTTGTTTGTTTTTTTTTTTCTATATCTGGGACACTTTTATTTTTATCTTTGTGTGTGTGTGTGCTCTTAAAGCACCCTGTGAAGACTTTGGTCATAAATTTACCATGTATTTCTCCCCCACTATGATTATTATCTTCTCATTGGAAAGAACTATTTGCATTCTTGAGGCTCTGCAGAGAGCCTGGAAGAAAGAACGGCTGTCTGATATAAGAATGAGTTACAGTCCTTAGGTGAGCCTGGGTACTGTGGATGTTTGATGATGAAGTGCTACACATAATAGCTCTTCTTATGACTCAATATGATCAGATTTGTTACAATAATTAATTAGTATTGGAATCATACATGTCTATAGTTTAAACCATGTATCAATATGGCAATCTCCAGCTCCCCAAATGTTCAGCATCTCTCAGAGAATCAAATGGGATGAAAGCACAATTTTCTTTCCTTCAAGAAGTTCTGCAGAAACTGGAGAAACTCTTCTATATGGATCTGCAGGGAATACATTATTTCAAGCATAGTTTTGCTCAGCACCTTAGAGACCAACTGCTGAGAAGGAAAGGGCCCTGCAGAAAGAAACCTGCATCCTCATCAAATTGCTGCAGTTGCTGCTATTAACTTGGCAGGGCAGATCTTATATGTATTAAAGCAAACATAAGTCATCGACCCCAGCATTGTATTCTGCATCTCAAATTGGCTTACTCTACCTTTTGATCTCTTTAAATTTAAAATTTCCTTAGCATCTATAGTGACATCTTTCATATAGATTAATAAAGCCTCATTGGTAGTCTGCATGCATTGTTTGCATGACTTCCTTATACATGAATAGGATTTTGATTTTGTGTTTAGGACTCACTGACCATGTACTCTATTTAAGCAGGGGTATGCATTGTAATCAATCATGGACCACTCTAAAAGCATTTTCTAAAAGCTCTATAAGGTCCTAGCATAGCAGAAACTCAGGATTAAAAAATAACAACAAAAAACACCACCACCACCATCATTACACAACAAGGTTTCAATTTATACCTTCTAGCCTTTACAAATGAAACTTAAAGGTGTTAATTAAAGATGTATATTTTAACTTGTAAGAGCATTTATCTCCTTTATACTATGTATGTGGTTTTTCAATATAAACACTCATGTGTAACAGAATTCTCTTAGACTTGAGAGTTTGGTTCAGTAGTTTATATCTCTAAGGAGAGCACCAATCGTTGATGAGGTCTCAAGGCTTTAGCCGATTCATACTACAAATAAAAGTTTTATTGGTTACAATTTTGGGTTATCCATTTACATGGGAAGAGTGCTGGAATGAATGCCATGAATTCTCAGTTGGGAAGAATAGATTCAAAGTAGGTTTAAACAGTACATTTACATCATGTGCATTGGATTTAATTCAGATTCTCTGTCCATGGGATTCTCCAGGCAAGAATACTGGAGCAGGTTGCCATTTCCTCCTCCAGGGGATCTTCCTGACCAGGAACTGAACCCATGTCTTGTGTAGTCTGTATTGGCAGGCAGATTCTTTACCACTAGTGCAATCTGGAAAGCTCTAACATGTTAAATTAAATGTGATCTTACAATGTTACCTATTCTTCTTGAGTCTCCCTCAAATAATATCATCTTATGGGGTTGTTGCTTAAGATAAATTAGATAGATAGATAGATAGATATAAATTATATATATAATTTATGTAGATATAGCAACAGCAGTATACATATAGATATTTATAGATATATATAAATTATATATAGATAATTGTTAATATATATATCTAATTAAGTTAATTAGATAAATTAAGTAGTATACCTAATGTGCTTAGCAAAATACCTGACACATTGTAAATGTTCAATAAATGGTAGATCACATTGTTATTATAAAAGAAATAATTATAAAGGAATAGCCACATATATGATGCTGTTTTTTGGTGAATTTACCATTACTGCTGACTAGGACCCATTTCACCTTGCAAATGTAGCCTCTGTATTTACTTACCTTAGGTTTGTATACTTTTGCTTGAGTTAGTTGCCCTGGTTAGGGAGGAGATTGGTTTTGCTTAACCTAGGATACAAAAAAACATGAAACTAAAGTAGTTATGAACAAGTGTTTTTTAGGCAGCTTTACTGAGATATAGTCTTTCGATTTGCCTTTTCTATACATTTCATATAAAAAGATTCATACAATATTTAATTCATGTGACTTGCTTTTTTCTACTTGTTATTATTCAGTTGCTAAGTTGTGACCTCTTTGCAACCGCATGGACTGCAGCACTCTAGACTTCCCTGTCCTTTACTGTCTCCCGGAATTTGCTGAAACTCATGTCCATTGAGTCAGTGATACCATCCAATTATCTCATCCTCTGTCACCCTCTTCTCCTCCTGCCCTCAGTCTTTACCAGCATCAGGGTCTTTTCCAATGCACTGACTCTGCAATAGGTAGCCAAAGTATTGGAGCTTCAGCTTCAGCTTCAACATCAGTCCTTCCAATGAATATTTAGGGTTTATTTCCTTTAGGATTGACTAGTTTGATCTCCTTGCTGTCCAAGGGACTCTCAAAAGTCTTCTCCTGCTTCACATTTTGAAAGCATCAATTCTTCAGCACTCAGCTTTCTTTATGGTCCACCTCTCACATCCATACATGACTACTGGTAAAACCATAGTTTTGACTATATGGACCTTTGTTGGCAAAGTGATGTCTCTGTTTTTTAATATTTTATCTAGGTTTGTCATAGCTTTTCTTTTAAGGAGCAAATATCTTTTAATTTCTTTCACTTGGAAAAATGTTTTTGAGGATTATCTATGTTGTAGCACTTATTATAGTACTTTCCTTTGAATGAATTCAATGATATCAACATTGATTGAATATGTAACTACATTCAGTTCAGTTTAGTTCAGTTGCTCAGTTGTGTCTGACTCTTTGTGACCCCATGGACTGCAGCATGCCAGGTGTCCCTGTCCATCACCAACTCCCAGAGTTTATTCAAACTCATGTCCATTGAGTCGGTGATGCCATCCAACCACCATATGCTCTGTTGTCCCCTTCTCCTCCCACTTTCAATCTTTCCCAGCATCAGGGTCTTTTCCAATGAGTCAGTTCTTGGCATCATGTGACCAAAGAATTGGAGTTTCAACTTCAACATCAGTCCTTCCAATGAATATTCAGGACTGATTTCCTTTAGGATGGACTGGTTGGATCTCCTTGCAGTTCAAGGGACTCTCAAGAGTCTCCTCCAACACCACTGTTCACAAGCATCAATTCTTTGGCACTCAGCTTTCTTTATAGTCCAACTCTCATATCCATACATGACTACTGGAAAAACAATAGCCTTGACTAGATGGACCTTTTGCAAAAACAGCAAGAGCAAAAACAACATGTAACCACATACTCAATAGTTATTCACAAGTTTATTTGTACTAAATGTATGGGCATTTATATTATTTCCACTTTTGGGTTATTATTAATAATGCTGCTATAACATTTTTGTTAAAGTTTGTTGGATATATGTTTTCATTTACCTTGAATATATACACAGAAGTGGAATTGCTATAATAAATCAAAGATAATTATTTGTTTAACTATTTGAGCAACTGCTGGGATGTTTTCCAAAGTGGCTACATCATTTTAATTTCCAAAAGCAATGTATGAGAGTTCAAGTTTCTGCACATTCTCACCAAAACTTGTTACTTTCTATTTTTTATTTATTTTTTTTAAATCAAGTCATCCTAGTGAGGATGTAATTGTGGATCTGCTTTGCATTCACCTGATGGCTAATGATGTTGAGCCTATTTTCATGTGCTCATTGGCCATTTGCAAACTTTCCTTGAAGGTATATCTATTCAGATTCTTTGTCCATTTTTTAAATTGATATTCCCTTCTTTTTATTATTGAGTTGCACATATCTTTTTTGTATTGTAGGATGGGTCTTTCAATTCAAAGCCAGAACTTTCCACACTCCAAGGAAATATTAAGGAATAAGTGCCACACTGATTGAGATTGCAGGGTCTACAAAGGGTCTGAGAGCAAGAAATTGAAATATTCAAGTCATGCAGAGTTTTTTGGAACAACCTGGAATTACAGCTATGAATTGTAATATAATATAATTAGTAAGGTATGTTCTGAGTTCTAAAAAACCTGACTTGCAGATGAATGCAACTATTTTGTAATGTGGAGAAGGAAATGGCAACCCACTGCAGTATCCTTGCCTGGAGAATCCCATGGACAGAGAGTCAGACACGACTGAGTGACTAACACACATATTTTGTAATGAGTAGACGCAATTGATATATACAAATTATAATAAAATCTCCCTTCCACAAAGTGATGTGAGTTTGCTTCCTGATATCTCATTGCAATTTCATTTTCAGTCAGCATTTTCAGACCATTAATTTGTCAAATACTGTGAGAAGAATTTATTACTTTTTAAATTCAGTTTTTAAGGCATTCTCCTAAATATTTAAACTTTCCAATTCACTGGATATTTTCCTCACCTTCCTTCATTCAATTTGTGTGTTTGGATGTATATATGTATTTGTGTGTATAGAGACATTCATTCATATGCAAGTGTACATATGTATTCATTTATATACATATTTACATATTTAGTATCTTTAGTATTCCAAATAAGACCACTTGTACTGATCAATATGTATATATAGTATCCATTGCATACTTCTTTTTTAAAAATTTAATTGGAGGATAATTACTTTACAATATTGTGATGGTTTTTGCTGTAAATCAGCATGAATTGGCCACAGGTATACATGTGTCCTCCCCCATCTTGAATTCCCCCCACCTCCCTCCCCACCCTATCCCTCTGGCCTGTTTCTGGGATGCCCAGAACATTGCATGCTTCTTTTCTTAATAGAATCCTTTCACTCACCAGTCATTTTGACCTTTGAAATTTATTTGGAATATATAATAACATCAATTACTTCATTATTCTAAGATCTTCTTCTGTTTCCTGCTCTCCATGTTGTACAGAGACATGGTTTCTCCTCCTAGATCCCAGTCATGATTTTTTATGTGCTTTTAGGGCAAACAAAGGACCATTTGAGAGGAATGACACTATGATCGTGTTTTCACACTTTCCTACATTGTCATTCACATCAGCCTGTGCACTGTCTTTTCACTTTGCTGACGGACTCTTTTACTCTGGTTATTTTAAAAAAGGATCACTGAGAGTGACAGAAACTGGGAATTCATGATCTACTTTTAAGCCAGTCTAGTGTAACTCCATAGTATTAACAGTTTTTGTTGTTGTTGTTGTTGTTCACGATGCAGGAATGAAATGATGTGCATACAAATGAAGTTGCATTTACAAAATACACACATTTTGTAGGCACTGGAATAGCTTCAGGACCTTCGTCCTTTCCTCCAGCTTCTGCAGCTGGCTCTGGGGGGTCACATGTATTTCACATAAGCCCAGGAAAAGACCCCCTCATGCCCTTTATCCTTGGTCTCTTTGTCATTATGTAGCATCCAAAGTTCAATGGAGGGAGCATTGAATTCATCACTCACTGCTGCCAGTCATCTCTATGAAACATACCTTCTCTACCTATAGTGAAAGTGAAAGTTGCTCAGTCGTGAGACCCCATGGACTGTACAGTTCCTGGAATTCTCCAGGCCAGAATACAGGAGTGGGTAACCTTTCCCTTCTCCAGGGTAACTTCCCACCCCAGAGATCGCACCAGCTCTCCCTCATTGCAGGCGGATTCTGTATCAGCTGAGCCAACCAGGGAAGCCCTGAGAATACTGAAGTGGGTAGCCTATTCCTTCTCCAGCGGATCTTCCCGACCCAGGAATCGAACTGGGTCTCCTGTATTGCAGGCAGATTTCTTACCAACTGAGCTATCAGGGAAGCCCTATAGTATAGCTTCTAATTTCTTCTTTTCTGTTTAATACAGAAATGAGGAAAGGGTCTATAATATCTTTGTCACTTGGGTCAAGCTCAGTCTCAACTAGTGTCTCAAATAGGATGACAACTGCCACACTAAGTGAACTTTTGTTCAAGGTAATTCAAGTAAAGAAAAAGTATAGTGAGGCATTGCATTCTACATAGGACTATCACAGGAACTATCATAACAATCATCGGGAGGAACTCTGCAGTCTGCCCTCCTCACACCATTGGTCACAGTCTGAGAAATGAGATCTTGCCAGTCACGGCTGGTGTGAATGTTCTTGGGAAAGCACCAGCGCTGGACATAATCAAGAGGTATCAGTTTGGATTTGGCTTGTCACTGACTAGCTTTAGGAATGTATGATGCTGGCTTATGTGTGTGTCTGTTTGCTCGTCTCTAAAGTAGTAATGATGATCTTTCTCGTGGGCAGCGTTGATCTGTGGCACAGCATCCTGGAAAGCTGGAGGTTTGAACAATAAGACGACTTATTTTTGAAGGCAGGAGTAGCCTTCTCTATATGGATTAATTTCTCTCCAGTTCTCAGCTCAGTGTCTGAATGTGAATATGCCCTTCATGCTTAAGAGATGCTCTTGATATTACTGTACCAAAGGTCTTGAATTAATGGAAGGTGCTTTTTAAGTCACACACAATTTTTTAATCTGAAATTTTGTATTAATCAAACTTGTTCAGAATGCATCTCAGATTGAATTAATATAATTCTGTTCTAAGTCTTTAAAGTACAGTATAAACACTACATTAGTGAAGATGTAATCATACCATAACCATTAACAATCAAACATCTGTAACTTCTCTCCCTGCTTCCTGCCTGTTCCACTCAAATGCATTCTCCACACTTTCTCTACTGTAATCTTTTTAGAAATAGAAATAGAGTCATATCAGATTTTAAAAACATCCAATAATTTCCCATTGCCTAGCCAACGGAACTCTGGCTCCTCAGTATGATATGCACATGTGTTTGAAATCTCATAACCTTCTCTCTCTCCAGAATTTTTAATGCCTACTCTGGATCACACACATACCACCCTACCAACAGGAGACTGTTATCTAGGCATTTTTTCCCAATGCTGTTTGTTTGCATATGCTACCTTTTTTCCATGGTATGCGTTCCCTTTCTGCTCCACTGACTACTTATACGGTAAAACTCCACACGGATCCTTTCCTCCTACCCCACTTCTCTGAGTAGAACAGGCTCAGTTGATGGCCTGCTTTTATGTTCACATAATTACCTGTGTGGTTGCTGTTCAGTCGCTAGGTCATGTCTAACTCTTTGCAACCCCATGGACTGCAGCATGCCAGACTTCCCTGTTCTTCACTATCTCCCTTCACTGTCTAACTTTGCATTTATCTCTTAATTAGTCCTGCTTTATGTAAGCTCCTTGAAGGCAGAGGCAGTCTCTCTCATCTTTAAGTAAGACTCCAAGCATTGTATAGGTTGAACAGGCTAGGTTCTTTGCTAAGCACTTTATATGCATTAGGTCATCAGATTTTCACAATCACATTATATGGCACTTCAGTTTTATTAACAAGGAAAGTGAGACTTGGAGAGAATAAATAGTTTTCCGAGCTCATGCAGCGGGGCTTCGCTGGTGGCTCAGTGCAGTGGTATATAATCTGCCTGCAATGCAGGAGGCGCAGGAGAGGCAGCTTGGATCCCTAGGTCGAAAAGATCCTCTGGAGGAGGAAATGGCGACCCAGTCCAGTATTTCATACCTGGGAAATCCCATGGACAGAGAAGCCTGGTGGACTACAGTCCGTGGGATTGCAGAGTCCGATATGACTGAGTGACTGAGCGTGAACACAAGGAGACGCATGCAGCTCCCTTGTGGCTGAACCTGCTCTCGTACGTTTCACTTTTGAGCCGAAATACTTACTGTATATACTGTTGTACTGCTTCTGAAGTATCATTTTACATTAAATGCTCAAATATCCTCTCATAAACTTCACTAGTTCTGCCTGCAGATATGTTCCTTCCCAATCATGAACCAAGTCTTTGATTGAGCCTGTTTTAACTTACAACCCTCCATGTGTCTCTTTATTCTTTTTTCATTTCTTGACAGATGTCTTTGTGGAATCACCTCCCCACCCCCCAGCTCTTATCATCTAGGTCGTTCTCTGAATTGTCTAACTTATCAAGGACCCACATTGTCAAATCTAACAGCTTTTCTCAAGACAGCACTGAGCATACACATGGCATTCCTTCTGCCAGCAATACCATTTTCTTTCCATTCTGCTAGAAGAATCTTCACACAACTCAAAACCACTTTTTCTGTGAAACCCCTAGATCCCCTGGGCACTTAGTTGTCTGATCTGTAGTCCTGTTAATATACTAGGAATGGCTGAACTCTAGCCACTGCCACACAACATCAAAGCTGTCTTTCTTCCTAAATTGGGAAATACTGATGGCGAAGACTCTAAGGTACAATATTCCCCCAATTTTTGAAATATTTAAGAAATTTTGAAATTTTTAAGAGATACTTAGAAGGGCTACAGAATAAAGAAATATAAATGTGACAGTATATACTGGTATATATACAAATATATTTAAAACTAATGCTGATATTGTGTGTGTTTGTGTGTGTGCTCAGTCGTGTCTGACTCTGTGCAACCTCATGGACTGTAGCCCGCCAGGCTCCCCTGTCCATGAGATCTTCCAGGGAAGAATGCTGGAGCCGATTGCCATTTCCTTCTCCAGGGGATCTTCCTGACTCAGCCGATTGCCATTTCCTTCTCCAGGGGATCTTCCTGACTCAGCAGATTGCCATTTCCTTCTCCAGGGGATCTTCCTGACTCTTGAACCCTCTTGTCTTACATCTACATTGGCAGGCAGATTCTATACAACTGCACCACCTGGGTAGCCAATGCTACTCTAGTAGTTTACTAGTACTTTAGTAGTTTACTCTGTATAATTTATATAATGTGTGCTTAATTGCTCAGCTGTGTTCGACTCTGCAACCCCATGGACTGTAGCCTGCTAGGGTCCTCTATCCATAGGGTTCTCCAGGCAAAGAATACTGGACCACTCCAGTATTCTGGGCATGGTATTGCCATGCCCTCCTCCAGGGGATCTTCCCAACCCATGGATCGAACCCAGGTCTCCTGCATTGCAGGCGGATTCTTCACCACCTGAGCCACCAGGGAAGCCCAAATTCATATAATATATAACCATAAATTAATAGTTGTTTATATCTGTATATAACACTAGTTTATTCAATACCAATTTAGTCATATAATCTTAGGCTTACATTTAGATTCAAGGCAAGTTCCTGTGTGCTAGTGAGGTTTACAATGGTATTATGTTGAAAATGTCATATGATTTTTGGATGATGAGATGAAAATTTGTTGACATTTGGATCTGTATTCCCTCTGCAAAGTTTAGGCTACTTCTTCCAAGCAAAACTCCAGAGAGTTTTCTTAAATATCAAAGAGTACTTCAATTATATTTTGTTTAGTAAGAGTGAAATATTACAAAATTAAGTTAAATTAAATTCAGAATAATTGACTGTTGATGCATTTGAAACAAGATATTTCAAATATAAATGCCATTTTTAATAATGACTATGGATAGGCTAACTGTATGATCGTAATTCTGCATAAAAATGTCACAGTCTTTGATGTCTTGTGGACAGGTAGATTTTAGTTTATTTTCACATGTTAGGTAGCAGCTATTATGCTAAGCAGCCCTAGATCTGACTGTATTCTTCAGTCTTAGAGAAATTTCAGTCACAAATCAGATCACTGTAGTGTACATCACTTGCTTTAATATTGGGCTGATCTTGTTATAGGACAGATGGAGACAAACGTTAGGGGTCTGGGAGTCTTGAAGACTCTGCAGGAAGACTCCGGGATGTTTGAGAGGATCCAAGCAAAGTACACTGGTGAAAGCATAGATCAACCAATTTTTACCTTGTTAAAACTTTCCGGTGAAGCTTCTTATCATGTGGAAGTTCAGATATTTCTCTCTTACTTCCACCTTTCCAGGTCTTATAATTTCCTATTCCAAGGTAAGTAATTTATAAATGAAATTCCAAAATAAAGTATGTCCTCCAAGCACATGACTATGAAATTTAAAAAATTCTCATTTTTAATTTAATAGGATTGCATTTTGTTTGGAAAGTGAGTTCTGATACTTACTGTTTTAGTTGTGACTGTGGATTAATATTGCTTATTAAAGTATACTTATATGGGGACTCAGAAGTAATTACCTCTTATGAAAGGGATAAGTTCATGTCTAGTTTTCTTTTTTTAAACCCTTAATCAAATTTTTTTAAGAAAGACTTTGATATCAGAGAGAACTAAATTGAATGTCTGATATTCTGGTAAAGTCATTGTGAGGACCTAGAGCTCTTGGCTTTTCCAATCTCCATGTAGATAACAGTACTAAATCAGTAATATTTGTGTGTTGGTGATAGATAACATGTCACAGGGCTTCCTAAGTGGTGCTAATGGTAAAGAACTTGCCTGCCAGTGCTTGAGACAAGACATGTGGGTTTGATCCCCGGGTCTGAGGATTGCCTGGAGTAGGAAATGGCAACCAGCTACAGTATTCTTGCCTGGAGAATCCCATGGACAGAGGAACCCAGTCCTCTGGGTTCTGGAACTCCAGTCCATAGGGTTGCAAAGAGTTGGACACAACTGAAGTGACTTAGCACACACACACACGCACAATAACATGTTGATATTATACTGATGCCTCGTGTGAAAAATACACTTATCTGATTTATTGTAGGAAAATTTATATCAATATTTATGCCACAGAACCATTGCTAGGATTAAATTTACAATAAATATGATTCAGGAAACACTTAACACTGTTTCAGTGTTTCACTGATTCTCTGGTTAGAAGGTGCTCTTCACCAAAAATCTTCCTTTTCTACATTCTCGATAAGAGGAGCTGAGTTTCTGGATCTGAAATACAATTTAATTATATACTCTGTTATCTTTGGCATGATCATAACTTCCACAGAGAGTTGTTTTGGGAAGATAGTCAGAGATAGAAGTAAAGCACTGCATTTTCTACATTGTTTGCAGAAAATAATAAATATGCGGCAATTTCATAATTATGATTATGATTTACCTCCACATTTAAATTCAGTTAACCAAACCATCAGACTTAGAAAAAATATGAACTTAGGAAAATGTCTTTGGAAAAGCTTTAGTTTAAATCACAGATGACTGAATATTAAATCAGTCATATTCTTCTCATCGCTGTCCTAGTAATTAGGTTCAGAGATTTGTTGCCAGGTTGTACCTTCCTTTTGGCACTTGATTACTTGCTCCACATCCCTGTCTTTCCTTTGACCTTACAGCTTTTCTTTCCCTGTTGCTCAGTGAGAGCCATCCTACCCAGAACCCTAAATCCCCTACCTGAAATCCTGCCACCTTGAGCCACTGGGTAATTTGGTTGCCCAGTTCTCTGTTGCTTGATTTAAACTGTCTGAACAGGGCAGTTTTTCTGAATTGATGATGTTGATTCCGAGTACTTATTTTGCTGGCTAACCACATGTGCCATTTTTGCCTGACTGAACTGATTTCTGGTCAACATTATCAGGGGTGAGTTTATCTCCAGTCAATCTACCATCATGCTCATGCACATGCATGCACATCTGTGAGTGTGCAAACACACACACATGAGGCAGATTTTTCCTGTTTTCCCAGCTTACCCTGATCACCAAAGTACATTATTATTATTATTTTTTGCATAATAGTAGATGTCAGCACTTAAGATGACTAAATCTAGATCCTTGGTGTGCAATACAAGATTTTTTAAAATGAAAATGTATTTGTTAAAATCTTTATATTTATTTATTGAAATTATTTAATTCAGTTTGAAATAAGTACACATAGTACTTAAGAGTCTGCACTCAGGGGTAAGGTTTCTCAAAGTTCCATACCTGTTCTGCTGCTTACAAATTGTGATAACTTAAGTGAACCACATAATTTTTTCTGTGCTTTAGTTTTATAATCTCTATAATGAGGATATATTGCTGTAATGGTTAAATGAGTTAATTCTTACATTGCTGGGAAAACTGTCTGACAGACAGTAAGCATTCAATGAGTATAGATTAGCTTTATGTTGTTACGATATTATATTCATGGAAGTAATCCTGCTCAAAAAATATTAACCTCTAAAGTAGAACCCAGATTTTTATACTAATATTTAATTTTTTAATTTGACATATTCACACATGGCAGAATAGACTTAGTCTTATGACTCTGAGGTCCTTGGCATCCAAGGGAAACAGTAATCAATCAGTAAAATGGATTCAGTGAGTTTATGAAACATATTCACAAATAGATGATTACATTTATTTCTGCTACTTAAGAAATATCTTTGAAAAATACATATAAGCATACTAAGTCATTCTTTCTTCATGATGACACCATATACTATATGAAATGGTCATATAACTATAGTATATCTAGAAACATTTGCATTGATAGGAATTAAGTGAAGTGTGAATAAAGATTAAGTAAAATATTATTAGTAATATTTACTGTGGTTATATTGGGCCAAGTTCAATTTGTAAAATGTCTATGAATAACAGTGATGTTTCTATATCATTAGTTTTAACTTTCACTATTAAACATGATGAGTTACAGAAACCACCATAAATCTTGTATGCAAAAATACTTACCAATGAAGTCATAATACAAAAATAAAATTAAGAGTAAAAAAATGGATAAATTAAAACAAAACCAGAAGTAATCCACACTAAATACTTTGGAGAATGTAACCATTTGGATATATAGGGAATTTATCAAACCATAAATGTATTTCACCACAATACAGATGTGGTTGGAAGCACCATTTAGAGTCATAACTTTGGGAAAATCTCAGTGTTTGGAATAGTCAAGCTTGCTTGGAGCCTAGGTTAAAGGAAGAAAAGAAAACACAGCTTCTGTAGAAGTAAAAAAAACTTCAACATCACAAATTTTTATTTTCATTATTATGAAGTAAGCTACGGAATTCTTAAATTCCCAAAGAGAGTGGAATACCAGACCACCTTACCTGCCTCCTGAGAAACCTGTATGCAGGTCAAGAAGCAACAGTTAGAACCGGACATGGAACAACATTCTGGTTCAAGATTGGAAAAGGAGTACGTCAAGGCTGGATATTGTCACCTTGCTTATTCAACTTATATGCAGAGTACATCATGTGAAATGCTGGGCTGGATGAAGCATAAGCTGGAATCAAGATTTCCAGGAGAAATATTAATAATCTCTGATATACAGATGAGAGCACCCTTATGGCAGAAAGTGAAGAGGAACTAAAGAACCTCTTGATGAAGGTGAAAGAGGATAGTGAAAAGGCTAGCTTAAAACTCAAAAATTGAAGATCATGGCATCTGGTCCCATCACTTCATGACAAATATATCAGATAAAAATGGAAACAGTGACAGACTTCATTTTCTTGGGCTCCAAAACTGCTGTGGACAGTTACTGCAGCCACAAAATTAAATGACACTAGCTCCTTGGAAGAAAAACTATCAAGAAAATTGACAGCATATTGAAAAGTAGAGGCATCACTTTGCTGACAAAGATCCATATAGTCAAAGCTATGGCTTTTCCAATAGTCATGTATGGATGTGAGAGTTAGACCATAAAGAAGGCTGAGCACCAAAGAAATGATGCTTTTGAGCTGTGGTGAGAAAGAAGACTCTTGAGTCCTTTGGACAGGAAAGAGATCAAACCAGTCAGTCTTAAAGGAAATCAACGTTGAATATTCATTGGAAAGACTGATGCTGAAGCTGAAGCTCCCAATACTTTGGCCAACTGATGGCAACCGACTCATTGAAAAAGACCCTGATGCTGGGAAGAATTGAAGGCAGGAGGAGAAGGGGACAACAGGAAAGGAGATAATTAGATGGCATCACTGACTCAATGGACATAAGTTTGAGCAAACTCCGGGAGATGGTGAAGGATAGAAAACCCTGGCATGCTGCAATCCATGGAGTAGCAAACAGTTGGACATGACTGAGCAACAGAACTTAAGTGAAGTTATGAAATAAATAGCAGATATATTATTTGCTTTCAAACTTTGGTTAGAAAATAGTGACAGCCTCTATCATATACTTCTCAACAATTAGGGGAATGTTGATGGTTTTAAAGATGTTTTAGTTTAAATCAGAGCTACCAGGGAAACCCTCAGCTCAGATTAAATCTACAGTTGGAATCTTGAAGGCTGTTGATATTTTCAAAGTAGTGATGGGATTCTTGCTAAATAAATATAAATATTAAAAAGTCTTGTGCTTTGTGATATGATAAACAGTTTTCAGTGCTTATGAAAGTTACTCTTTAGTATCTCTATTTCTTCATCTCTCTGTTTATGGGTGGAGGGTCATTGCCAGCATCACTATTGCTTAGAAATCCCTGCAGTTCTATATCCTCACGGATATTTGGTGACCTTTTATTTTTTCCCCAAAGTTGTTATTAAAAAATCCTAGTGTTTTAGCTAATATATATTTTTCCTTATCAGGAACTTGTTCACATTATCAATATTTCTTGGATTGTTTGGCTTCTGATACTGATCTGTAATCCTTTATATTTTCAAGATAGCAGTCCAACATAATTGATATATACTCCAGATATATAATTCTAGTTTTAGCTTCTGTTTTAATTTTCTCCAGGGTTTTATCTAGTCAACATAAATCCTTAATTTTGAAAATAGCCAAATTTATCAAACTTTTCTTTAATTCATTTCTTCATAAGAACTTCTTTTTTTGTTTATTAAAATCTGTTTCTATCTTAATTCCACATGGTCCTATATTTTATTCTAAAAGTAAAGTTTTTTCTTTCACCTTTAAAGGTTTAATTTCTCTGTGATTTCTCTAAGAATGTGAAATAGGAGGCTAATTCCATTCTTTCCATAAGGATAGCCAGTAGTTTCAGATCATTTATTGAAAAATCCATGTTATCAAAGTACAGTAATGCAAGCTAAATCATATATCAAGTTTCCATCAATGGGTGGATTTGAATATAACCTTTTAATTCTTTTCTAGTAATTTTTAGTTTATATTTTGACAGTAACATTGTACTACTTTTACATCAGCTTTATTATAAATCTTGATTTCTGATGAGGCAAATTCTCCCTATTAGGTCTTGAATGTTCTTGACAACCCCATGGACTGCAGCATGCCAGGCTTCCCTGTCCATCACCAACTCCAGGAGCTTACTCAAACTCATGTGATGCCATCCAACCATCTCATCCTCTGTAGTCCGCTTCTCTGCAATCCTTCAGTCTTTCCCAATGAATATCATGTTCTATCAAATAGAAAAACAGACCGCTTTTGTACATGAATTGCCATTGCACTGAATGTCTAGGTCCCTTTGGGAAGAGTTGATATTTTTAAAATATTGATAGGCATTATTTACAAAGATGTCTTTTGTGTATATTATTATATTGTGAAGTATGTACAGAAATGCAATTGAATTTGTATATGCTGATTATGTAGTTCTGAAACAAACTAAGTTTCTTGATTGATTTTAGTAATTTATTTTGTTAATAGAATACTTTTCCTTTTCTATATACACAATCACATAATGTCATAATGACAGTTTGAGTCATTCTTTCCAATCCTTTTTGTCATGATTTTCCCTACCATTGACTAAGAATATTTAGAAGGAATTTTAATTTAAAGGAGCACCTCCAATGTTCATCATTAAATTCTATGTGTCTATTTGTGTGTGTATATCATGTATATAGTACATGCATACATATATACACTCTTATGTGCATATATACACACATTGTATATAGTTACTGAATTTCTCCTTTTTAATATTTCTTTTAGTTGAAAAAGTTTTAAATTATGAATGAATATTGGGTGCTAAGTTATTTTTTGCTTTAATTTGTTAATCTTCTATCATGAGTAAATTACACTAAGTGCTGCCTAATATATTTAGATAAACCTAAGTTGCTTTTGATGAATTGGTCATTATAAATATTGATGAATTCAATCTAATTTTATTTTATTTTTCAGTTTTTCCATGGTCAATGTGAGAAACTGATCATTTTAATTTCTTAACCTATACTTGTTTTAAAGTTTTATTGTCTCTATGAAATGAATTCTGGGAATGTGTCCTCTTTTCCAATTCTCAAAGTATTTTTGTAAGGTTGAAATTCTGTCTTCCTTGAACTTCGGTAGAAACTCACCAGAAGGAAAACATTTTGGCCTGATATTTGACTCTTTAAATGTGAAAGGAATATCTAGGCTTTCTAATTTTTCTTTGCTTCCTTTCATGAGCTATATTTGACAAAATTTTCTTCTCTTTTCTAAGTTTTCAAATTTATTTTCATGTTTTTTTGCAGTACCTTCTTATCTTTTTAAAAATCTCTTCCACCTCTGTATTAATGCCTCTATTTCATTCTGAATATAATGTAATGTTCCTTTCTTTTGACTTTTTTGACTGACTTCTATCTATGTGCTTTTCTTTGTATAATTCTTTTCAAACTTCCTTCTTTATCATTGTTTTCTTTAACGTATAATTATTTATTCTGGAAGAGAGGGGTTTATTAAACAGTATTTTTTCTTGTCAGGTTCTAAATTTGGATGTTTAATTTAGTAATTTTAGTCACTGTTTTAGTTTATCATTCCCTCTTAAATCTCAGACTTTCTATCTGAAGTCTTAGTTATCCTCTCTCAAATGTAACTTTAAATATTAGCATTAATGAAACGTGTTTGAGGAAACCACAACATATTTTTGCTTGTTCTAAATGCTACCGAAGTTATTATTCCACTGTGTTTTGACTTCCTTTCTGTCAAGAATCCAGTTAATTTTTTTTTCCTTGTTGGATTTTATGATCTCTGTTTTTTTGTTTGTTTAATATTTCTTCATAATATTATAGATTTATAAAAAAGTCTACCAATTTTACTTGGTACTTTAAAAATCTGCCTGTTTATCTGTTACTTTTTTTGTCCTAACTCATCCTTTCAATCTTTTATCTTAATATCTTTAAATACATTTCAATTTCTTTTCATTCTCAGTGTCTGAAAATGCCATTCTTAAAAGTATTTGCACATCTAATTCTGACAACTTTAAAAAATTACAAATTTCTAATTGAAACAGTATATACATGTAGAAAAGTGCAACTATTACAAGAGCTGAGAGGGCTGAATTTTCACAAGCTGCATTAGTATCTAGTAGCACCCAGATCGAGAAGTGAGACGTTATTGGCACCAAAGAAGCCGCCTTGGTGCTCTTGGTCAGGACCGAGTCTCTCCTCGGGAAGGAATTCCTTTCCTCACGGCTACACTAAAGGTTAGTTTTGCCAGTTTTGGTCAGTCGTGAGTCTTCTGTGTCTGTGTTCTTTCATCTTTTCGTCCTTCTGGGAACTTCCTCCCCGTTGGCGCCTCAGCTGTGGCTCAGTATTTCCCACCATCGCAGGCCGTTTCCCTGCGTGTGTGGAAGCGTGTTCCGTTGCTGATGGGCGTTGAGTACTTCCTGCTCGGTCGCTCAGACTCAGTCGTGTCTGACTCTTTGCTGCCCCGTGGACCGCAGCACGCCGGGCCTCCCTGTCCTTCACTACCTTCCAGAGCTTGCTCACACTCATGCCCATCGAGTCGGCGATGCCATCCAGCCCTCTCATCCTCTGTCGCCCCCTTCTCCTCCTGGCCTCCGTCTTTCCCAGCAGCAGGGTCTCTTTCAATGAGTCAGCTCTTCTCATCAGGTGGCCAAGGTATTGGAGTTTCAGCATCAGTCCTTCCAGTGAATATTCAGGGTTGATTTCCTTTAGGATTGACTGATTTGATCTTTGTAAAGATTGGGTTTAAATTTTAGCTTGTGTAGAAAATATGCTTCTGGTGCAATGGAAATATTTTATTTCAATTTGCATTTTGCTGTGGAGAGGTAGGGAGGGAAGGGGAAAAAGAGATGAGATGGGGTAGGGTAATTTCTTTTTTAAAAAATGAGACTATAAAGGTTATCTTTCAATCAAAAAATGAAGGGATACCACTGATACTAAACCATTTTTAGTGCATCTAGTCCTGATTTTTACTATTATGTTTACTGTATATTGGCCCATTTTTCCAGTCAGAAAATAATCTTCCACCATTAGACATATTTTGCTTATCACTGCCCTGAGTTTGTAAACGAAATAGTGGCATACCAGCTATGCTGTCGTATGCTCTCAGAAGCACTATTGGTAGTTAATTAGAGAAAGGTGAAACATTATGCCATGCTCAGAACCAGTGTTCATATATTAAATGCAAATTGATGCTATTAATATTTGTTCTATAGCAATTATTTCAGTCATGAAATAATCAGCAAATTCAAACTTATTTATAAATTCTTACATAATCTTTATTTTATAAAATGTCATTAATTATTAATGCTCAGATGAGTTCAAGTAACCTTATTCAATGTATCATAATACATTGTTCAAATTGGCCACTTCTTTGTAAGATGTTGGCAACTTACTTTGTTAACAGTGGGCCCATACAGGCATTGAGAGCATGAAGATAACAACATTCTGGTTTAAATACTACTTAGTAAGCAATAGGGACTGTCCAGTTCAATCTTGTGTAACTGATAAGGCATGCAAATCCAGTGTGCCTATCTGTATTAAAATGCTTTCCATTATTTATTAAGACATATGCAGTGATTTTACTGAGCTCACTCATTTCCAAGCTCAAATGAGAATCTACAGCTCAGTTAAACAAAGAAAATGTATTGTGAAAAATAAAGGATCGTAAGAATTTAAATAAAAATCAAATTATTGTTTTATTGTCACCAGTTCCTTCTACATTATTGTGTAATCATGAACTAACTTGCAGTGATTAACATTCTGTTTGAATAGAGCAACACCACATGCAGAATTATGTTTGTAATTCAACAATGATTATATGGATTATTATTTTCAAAACCCCCAGCCACAATTTTCAAAGAAAATCACAGCAAATTTGTTGATTTTTAGATTCCCACGAAAGGGTGTATATTTTAGTCACTTACTAAAATAAAAACGAACTCTTCCCATGTAGCATCCCTAATAAATGTGACCCATCTTATCTCCTATTATTGTTTGGAATGATAACATTAATTTTGAGAATTTTGGTGAATTAGGGACTCATCACTTCTTCAAATGGGCCAAGAATATGATTAGGTCCTCCTGGAATTCAGCCTTCATTCCTGAGAGCTGCTAGCCAATAATAGATGATGCTTCACATGACTATGCATTTGTGTACACACACACACACACACACACACAAATGCACACACACATACACATATACACACAATGAGGGCTTTTTAAAGTTTTGGCATGGGAAAATGAAATAAGACTATATTGCTACATATACATGTTATGATCTTTTTAAACAAATAAATACTTTAGATTTATTTTAAAATAATAACAAAAATCTGATTGATTTCTTTTTAGCAACTCAGAATACACTCTAGGAAAAATAGAAAGAGACAAAATTCTTTATGGGGAAAGGTACATCATGTAATACGATGAAATGAAGCTCAGAATTCTACAACAGAGTGAATTTATAGGTATTCTAGATTAGACTTTTCATTTTAAAAATGAGGAAATGTGGCTTTCAGAAGTTAGTTGGTTTACAAAAAGAAAAAAAAAAAACAATAGAGAGCCTTCTGAAAGGTTACCTGAATTTCAGCTGGATATTTCTATGTTGTTCTCTCTCCTGTGATATCACTTTTATAAAAGTTAACTTTATAGAACTAATCCAATGTATTATCTGAATGCTTGATTTATCCATTCATTGTTTTTCTACTAGAATATACATCGTATGATGGCAGAATTTTGTTGTTGTTGATCACTTCATCTTCAGTCCCTGAACAATGTCCAGCAAAAATATGTATTTGATAAATGAATGTTGAGTGAATTTGCTTATGAATAAAACTTGCCACTCACCTCTTAAATTACTGTACTCTGCCTTTTATGCCGACCACACTATATATAGTACTCAGGCAAAGTTTACCACTGAACTTTGTGTCAAAATGAAAATATCTCCTTTCAGTAATTTTCCTACTTCATCTTTGCTTTACATATTATTCTGGGAATTACAATTTCCATAAAATAAAATGCATGAGTTTTAAGTGTCCTTGAGTAACATTTGTAACCGCTATGTAATTATCATCCTTTTCAAATTAAAGAATACTTTTGTCACCCTAGGAGTTTTCTTGATGGTTATTTTCAGTCAGTCATCCTCTCCTCACAGATAACCATTACTGTGATTTCTATTATATAGGTTAATTCTATCTGTTCTTCTTGATAAAGTTTAAACTTTATTTAAATGGAATTACAGAGTGTGTACATATTTGTATCTGGATTACTTTGGTCAAATTAATATTTTGAGATATGTCTGTAGTATGCCCTATTTCAGTCATTTTTTTTTTGTTTTTATCAAAGTATAGTATATCATTCCTTGAATATACCAAAATTTATTTATTCATTCTTCTGTTGAATAGCAACCTTGTTTTCCTGTTTTGAGCCATGATCATTAAATCTGCAATGTATATTCCAACACGGATCTTTTTGCCTTTACATATATTTTCTTATTCAAGTGAATAACTGTCTAGATAAGGACTTCTGGGGGATAAAGTGGTTTTATATTGAAATTTAAAAGATACTCTCCGAGAGTCTTCCAAATGTTTGTATCATTTTATATCCTCACAAGCAATAGCAAAGGAGTGCAAGTTATTGCATATTTTCTTCAATAGTTTATTCCATCTTAGTCTCTTAATTGAGCATTTAGGGACAGCTCATTTTTGTTTTAATTTTCATTACTCTAATGACAAATGACAGTGGGCAACTTTTCTTATTCTTGTCTACCATTCATATATCTTCATTTTTAAGTGTGTTGTTCACGTGTTCCAACCATTTAAAATTAAAAAAAAATTTGTGTTGAAGTATAGTTGATTTACAGTGTTGTGTTAGTTTCAGATGTACAGTAGAAGTGAATCAGTTATAACAGACATATATCTACTCTTTTTTAGCTTCTTTTTCCTTGTAGGCCATTAGAGTGTTGAGTAGAATTCCCCGTGCTGTAAGCAGATCCTTATTAGTTATCTATTTTATATGTAATATTCTGTATATGTCAATCCCAATCTAATTTATCCTCCCCACCATTTTTAATGAATTATATTTATTCTATTATTGATTTATATATTTATATATGTCTATATAAGTATCAGTTCAGTCGCTCAGTCATGTCTGACTCTTTGCGACCCCATGGACTGTAGCACGCCAGGCTTTCCTGTCCATATATTCAGTCATGTCTGACTCTTTGCAAACCCATGGACTGTAGCACATGAGGCTCCTCTGTCCACGGAATTCTCCAGGCAAGAATACTGGAGTGGGTTGCCATCCCTTCTCCAGGGGATTTTCCTGACCCAGGGAGCAAATCTGGGTCTCCCGAACTGCACGCAGATTCTCTACCATCTGAGCCACCAGGGAAGCCCTATACATTTCATTAGTTTATGTATATATGCTCTTCATTGTGGCTTGATTTTTGCTTCCTCAATCTTAATTTCAATGATCTCCGTTTTGTTACTGCTAGTTATTCTACCTCTTAATTTAAACTTTTTGTCTATTAAAGAAATCTCATCTATCTCAAGGTTTTGTAAAGATATTCTTTCTTATCTCCTATATGCTGTATAATTTTAGGATTTGCAGTTAGCTCTATAAATCTAAATAGATTTCTGTGGATAGTGTGATGTAGGAACTGAAGTAAATTTTTTTTCATATGGATTTATTTTTCAGCATAATTTATAGGAAATATCATCATTTCTCCCCTGACATTTTGATATCTTTGTCAAAAATCAATTGACCATATATGTATGAGAATTGATTACTCTGCTTTTCCTTGTGAGTCACTGATTTAAATGTTTATCCTTAAGTGAATAACACAGTCTTGATAGCTGTAACTTTTTGGTAGCCTTTAAAATCAACTGTTGTAAATCTTTCCATTTTTTTTTCCTTTTCAAAAATGTTTTGCTCTTCTAAATCTTTTGCATTTTCATGTACAATATTTATATAATCAACTTGTCAATTTCTATTAACACAAATTTGTTGATTGGAATTGTATTGAATCTGTGTAACAATTTGGAAAGCGTTTGTATCTTAACAGTGAGTCTTATTCATAAATATAGGTTTATGTATGCATGCTCAGTTGCTTCAGTCCTGTCCAAATCTTTGTGACCCCAAGGACTGTAGCCCACAAGGCTCTTCTGTCCATGAGATTCTCCAGGCAAGAATCCGGGTATCTTCCTGACCCAGGGATTGAACGCATGTCTCTTAAGTCTCCTGCATTGGTAGGCAGGTTCTTTACCACAAGTGCCACCTAGGAAGCCCAAATATAGGTATGTTAGTTATTAAAATTATTCTAATTCATGAACATTTGGAGATTTTACATTTTATAATATATATTATATGAAATTATATTGTTATGCATTTTGTATTACATCTAATTTTTTAAGCAACATGATCTGTATGATCTTTGACACTTTTTGATAACATTCCATTGCCTTTCATGTAGTCTGTTTTATGTTCCATGTGAATTTACAGAGAATTGAATGTTGAATCCTGCAACAGTTTGATTTAAGAATCTATAGCATTATTTACATTTTCTAAAGTCAAACCATCTAAAACCTTTTGCTTCCTATTTACTAAGAATATAGTGTAAAAATATCTCTGCATATGATTAAACATGTTTAAGACTTTTTGTATTTTTCCCTTTACTTCTGACAACGTTTGCTTCATACATTCAGAAACTCAAATTCTCTATTGTTAGGTACTTCCACATGGATAAATTCTATTGACCTTTCTACAAGATCATTGACCCATTCCTCTGTAGTTTCCAGTTTATTACTAATCCCATGTAGTATATTTTTGATTGCACATATTACATTTCTCACTCCTAGCATTTATTTGCATATAACAATTTTTAGAGTTTTCATATCTCTCCTGCATTTCCCAACTTTAGCAATTAAACATATTTTTCTTCAGATTCTTTAACAAAATTTAATAGGATTATTTTAAAATCCTTTATTTGAGGTCGTTTGTGTCAACTCTTTCTACTTACTGATTATTTTAAGTATGGATTATATTTTCCCCTGCTTTCTCAAGTCTATTAATGTTTGAATATATGCTTATTATTATAATTTTGAGAAGCCAAATTATTTTATCTTTCTCTAAAATGTCCTTACCTTGGCTTTACTGTAGCAGGTGGTTATTTTAATGGTGGTCTACTTTCTTTAATGGGAACTTGGTTTTAGGCTTTATTGGGGCAGATCTGTTTTAGTTTTTTTCCCCTTATTTCTAGGGTATACTCTTTCTGGAGTTTCAGTAGAAAATTTGAGATGATTACTAAGCCAATCCCATATTGGCAGAACTTTTCTAACTATTGGGCAACTGCTGAAATCTCTAATCAAGTTTTTTAGGTCATTTATGAAATCTCTCCTTCACAATATAGACCAGAAATCAGGCAGAGATTTGAGAGGAATTTGCTAACATGCTTTTGAGACCTATCTTCTGCAAGTCCTACCTTTATGGTATTTTCACTACTTTTGCATTCCAATCCCCTATGATGAAAAGGACAACTTTTTGGGTGTTAGTTCTAGAAGGTCTTGTAGGTTTTCATAGAACCATTCAGCTTCAGCTTCTTCAGCATTACTGTTTGGAACAGTAATGTTGGAACTGTTTGGAACTGTTTGGACTTGGATTACTGTGATACTGAATGGTTTGCCTTGGAAACGAACTGAGATCATTCAGTCTTTTTTGAGATTGCATGCAAGTATTGCATTTCAGACTCTTGTTGACTATGATGGCTGCTCCATTTCTTGTAAGGGATTCTTGCCCACAGTAGTAGATATAATGGTCATTTGAATCAAATTTGCCCATTCCGGTCCACTTTAGTTCACTGATTCCTAAAATGTCAATGTTCACTCTTGCCATCTCCTGTTTGGCCACTTTTGATTTAGCTTGATTCACGGACCTAACATTCCAGATTACTATGCAGTGTTGCTCTTTACAGCATCAAACTTTACTTTCACCACCAGACACATCCTTGACGGGTTGCTTATTCCACCTTTACTTAGCCTCTTAATTCTTTCTGGAGTTATTTCTCTGCTCTTCCCCAGTAGCATATTGGACACCTACCGACCTGGATAGTTCATCTTTCAGTATCCTACCTTTTTGCCTTTTCATACTGTTCATGGGGTTCTCGAGGCAATAATGCTGAAGTGGTTTGCCATTCCCTTCTCCAGTGGGCCATGTTTTGTCCGAACTCTCCACCATGACCCATCTGCCTTGGGTGGCACTTCATGGCATACCTCATAGTTTCATTGAGTTAGGCAAGGTCATAGTCCATGGGATCAGTTTGGTTAGTTTTCTGTGACTGTGGTTTTCATTCTGTCTGCCTTCTCATGAATGAGGATGAGAGGCTTGTGCAAGCTTCCTGATGGGAGGGACTGGCTATGAGGAAAACTGGGTCTTTTTCTGGTGACCTAGGCCATGCTCAGTAAATCTTTGATCCAGTTTTCTCCTGATGGGTGAGGCTGTGTTCCCTCCCTGTAGTTTGGCCTGAGGCTGAAGGACTAAAGACAGCACACAGCACATGAGTGTTAGACCAGTTTTGAACTCATTGGTCACCAAGAATTTACTATATGAAATCTGAGCAGTTAAATATAAAATCACTTCCCATGTGTAAAGTAGCCAGCTAGTGGGAAGCTTCTGTGTGGCACAAGAAGCTCGTTCAGTGCTCTGTGATGCCCTAGAGGGGTGGGCGGGATGGAGCAGGTGGTGGATTGGGGGTGTGGGGTAGAGAGGGGATGAGGTGGAGGGAAAGTGGAGTGGAGCTAGGTAAGAGGGAGGATCAAGAGGCAGAGGGTCTCAAGAGCAAGGGGATATATGTGTACTTACAGCTCATGCACTTTGTCATACTGCAGAAACTTCCACAACACTGTAAAGCAATTATACTCCACTTAAATCTATATACACACACACCACATTTCTAAATAAATAAATAAAATAAATAAAACTACTTCCCCTTCCTATACATGTGTTTCCACCTTTCAGGTTATATGGTAAAAAAATAACTACTCTTGCAAGTGAAGGCAGCTATCAGCTACACAGAGTATAAGTTTTTGGAATTAAAATTTCAGCTCCATCATTTTAGTAGCGGTGTACCAATGTTAAAGTAACAATTTATCTGACCTTTTCATCTATATTGAGAATAAATAATAACACACTACTTTCAAGGTTGTTCATAATAAAAATAGCTAAAACTATTGAGTTTTAGCTATGTATATAGCATGGGTCTTCTAAATAACTATCAAAACAATCCTCTGAAGTTATCATTAGCCCTAACTTTACCAGTGAGAGACCTGAGAACTAGTAAGATTAAGTAAGTTGCCGAAAGTAAGAGTTAGGAAGCTGCAAAGATAATATCTGAATCTGATTTTTTTTCCTCCAAAATCTATTTTCTAAACCACTAACAAAATGAGAAAGCCATGAAACTTTCTCAATGTGCTGGAGGTGTTTGATTAATGTTAGTAATTATTATATCTTTCTTCCTTAACCTTAAAAAAATTCTACCGATAATCTTCCATTTAAAATAATGACAAGTCAGTGTAGCAGAGAGTCTTGTCATAGGAAAAAAATGGTTACACTAAATTTATAAAACTCATAAGCTGCCTTACAATAAAGAAGTGACTGTATTTGATTGTTGATATAGGTCTTTCCAATTAACCTTTCAGTTCTGTTCAGTGAACTATACAGAACCTATTTCAAGATGTATAAAAACTCAGTTGTTTTCCACCTGTATTAGCAGAAAGTTAAATCTCATAAGAAATTAAACTATATCAAGAAATAACATTGTCAAAGACTATTATCCATGTTAAAAGTAGATTAAAATATTTTAAAGATGTTTTATGCTTTTTTGTCTTTGGAATCATATTTTACAGGTAGTAAAAATATTTAGAAAACCAATGATTTGACTGACAGTTGTGTGTTCTTAGTCAATCAGTTGTATCCAACTGTTTGCAACCCTTTGGACTGTAGCCCACGTGGCTCCTCTGTCCGTGGGATTTTTCAGGCAAAAATACTGGAGAGGGTTGCCATTTTCCTCCCCCAGGGGATCCTCCTGATCCAGACATTGAACCCACGTCTCCTGTGTCTGCTGCACTGCAGAAGGATTCTTTACCTGCTGAGCCATCAAGTTGTGCTGGAGTGTCCTAGGTGGGGTTTAGAATGCTAGAACAGATGAAAATCCAAGGAAAATACCATTGTTGTTGTTCATTGTTCATTCAGTCGTGTCCGACTCTTTGCGACCCCATGGACTGCAGCACACCAGGTTTCCCTGTCCTTCACCATCTCCCAGAGTTTGCTCAAACTCATGTCCATGGAGTCAGTGATGCCATCCAACCATCTCATCCTCTGTCATCTCCTTGTCCTCCTGCCTTCAATCTTTTTCCAGCAACAGGGTCTTTTCCAGTGAGTCAGTTCTTTGTATCAGGTGGCCAAATTATTGGGACTTCAGCTTTAGCACCAATCCTTCTAATGAATATTCAGGGTTGATTTCATTTAGGATGGACTGGTTTGATCTCCTTGCTGTCCAAGGGACTGTCAAGAATCTCTAGCACCAAAGTCCAAATCATCAATTCTTTGGTGCTCAGCCATTTTTATTATCCAGCTCTCACATCTAGCTCTCAAGTCCTTTTGGAGGAGGTGGCCTGACTCTTTGCGACCACATGGCCTGTGGCCCACCAGGCTTCTCTGTCAATGGGGATTCTCCAGGCCAGAATACTAGAGTGGGTTGTCATGCTCTCCTCCAGGGGATCTTCCCAACCCAGGGATAGAACTCAGATCTCACACATTGCAAGTGGATTCTTTACTGTCTGAGCCACCAGGGGAAAATGTTTGCCATATTTGCCACTGGCGGCTAGTGATATATGAATTGTGTGTGTATATATGCACATATACATATACATGTATTGATATTGGGCCTTCAAACGTGTATGACTACTTGATTTCCTTTATTATACTTATGAATAAAATATCTGTTCACACCATGTGGATTCCCCTGGTGGCTCAGATGGTAAAGAATCTGCCTGCAGTATGAAAAATCTGGGTTCAATCCCCGGGTTGGGAAGGTCCCTAGGAGAAGGGAATGGCTACCCAGTCCAGTATTTTTGCCTGGAAAATCCATAGGCAGAGGAGACTGACAGGCTATACAGTCCATTGGGGTCACAAAGAGTCAAACATGACTGAGCAACTAACACTTTCACCCAGATAATCCACGCAACTTTCTACACCATTTTCTTAACACTTAATTTTTTTTTTAAGAGTAGTTTAGGTTCATAGCAAAATTTGAAAAGGAGATACAAAATTTTCTATATACTCCCTGCCCTACACATACATAGCCTTCCCTGTGGTAAAAATCTCCCTTCAGAGTGGTACATCTATCATGATTGATTAACCTACATTGATACATCATATTCACTCAGAGTCCATGGTTTACCTTAGCTTTCACCCTTGTATATTCTAAGCATTTGGAAAAGTATATAATGACATGTGTGTATCATTACAATATCACACAGGGTGCTTTCCCTGTTTAAAAAATCCTCTGTGTTCTGCTTCTACATCATATTAAAATTGGAATAAAATATTTACTTAGTTACTAAAATCCATTATTAATGGGACTGTAGACATATGACTTCAAAAATGTTTTTCATCCCTTTAATCTTTAAAATTTAAATTAAAATAATTCACCTTCAGAATACATTGTATGCCTTATTTTTGATATACTGAATATAAATGATATTTTTCTTCAGAGGTTATTGCTGGTTTAATTTTAATCCATATCAAAAGAAAAAGGTACATTATGTTCCTTTTTGCAACCAATTTTTTAACCTAAAAGACGGGCAAGAATCCTCATCAATCTTCCTGTCCCTGTAGTTCATTATCATGCTTTTGTATTTGGTTCACTGGTGGAAGGTCCACTAGGCCCCATGTTTTCATTTTCAAATTGCAATTTGAATCCTTCATACTAAATCATTTTGATAGCAAATTTTCCCCCCTTTGGAGATTAAAGAACACAACTCTTGACTCAGTTTGAAGCCAATAATCCTCTTAATGAGAAGATGAACTCAGCCACAACATTTCTTTGATTTTTTTTAAGGCATAAGTGTGTTAATTAGGAATGAATCAATGGTAACAGAAAGGGTTGATACCCAATTTATTCACATTTCCTTGAAATAATAGAAGTGGGTAGCTGTAACACTGTATTCTTCCAGATGGGCATTAAGAACAATTTTGTATGATTAGTAAGAACTTACAGTAGTTCAAATAATGATTTAACTTGCATTAGATAAATCTTTTCATATTTACTTTTAATTGAAGCATGATAAGTGTAACTTTCTTTCAGAATTTGTGTGATGCATTTGAAACTTTTTTAGAAAATGCAGATTTTTTGTTAAAATTACTATAAATGTAAGACAAAGCAAACAGATTAATAAAACAGAGCAGTATCTTATTTTTGCGCTAGTTAGATTACTAATCTTGAAAAGTCTTATAGTCTCAAGGTGATTGACTTAAGATCTCTGTATTAGTGGCTAATTTAGGTGCTAATATAATTATGTCCTTATATGTCCAAACATTATACATACACTGACTTGCTTTCAATTACATTTGAGGAAGTAAACTTTAGATTTAATGTCACCTGTGAAATAGATTTAATGTCACCTGTGAAACATTTTTATGTTAACTCTTATTGAAATATATCTATTTCAGTGTCTGTAATATGATTTTGTCAACATTTATAGGATCTCTATACTGTTTATTTACAACTTAGGAGAAATTTATGAGAAAATTTACCTTTATTTCTTCTCCCAGATAATTCTTTTTCCTATAAATATCAATTGCTCTTCTAATAAAAATATTCATCTCTTTTGAAATTTGATTATCCCAAAGTATCACAGCACTTCTCTCCTATCATAAATATTTTTTATTCTAAGTCTAGGGGACCTGAAGGAAGATTAAATTTCCTCTATAACATTAGCTAACATTCTTTTATGGGATTTAGTTAAAATATTAGTGATGAAAAGGTACACTGTAAAGGGTAAGTAGATGAATAATGCATAATTTCACATCTAAGTGACCTAAAGAATCTCCAAAATGACATTAACGTGTGACCCTAAGGATATAATAGATACTAGAGAAAATAAACCTATTTCTTTGGTCAAGGATTATTTTCTTGCCTGGTATAACATGAAACAAATTTAAAACACTTCTAATTGTAAAATAAATGAGTGCATAATGTGTTGTTAAGAGCAATGAATTAAAAATTGTTTCCTTGAATAACGTGTTCTTATCTGATGTGTGTGTGTGTGTGTGTGTGTGTGTGTGTATGTGTTAGTTGCTCAGTCATGTCTGACTCTTTGAGACCCCATGGACTGTAGCCTGCTAGGCTCCTCTGTCCATGAACACCTAAGCTGAGATATTTCTGAAGATTGATATATGATGAATTACTTGTGTGCTGGTTTTTGTGATAACTTCTTTTGTTATTTTGAAATATCACTTAATTGAAGCAGTGATCTGACTGTGGAAGAATAAACATTCACAAAGGACTTATTTTTACTCTAGAGATTAGAGAAATATGACATATTTAGAGCACCCTTTTCAAAACTACTGCAAAAGTAGGACACAAACGGCTAATCAATACACACTTGACTAACATATCGTGTAAGCTTTATTACTTTTTCATGTAAAACAATGTTGACCTACAATAAGATTCTTAGGTTTGAAAAAAAAATGTAGGGAAAGAACTTTTCCCCCTTTATTCTTTATTCATTTGTTCCTTTAATTGAAATTATTCATTTTCAAGAACATTTATCATAAATAATTAAATATTAGCCATTAATTGAAACAGATTCTGAAGGCACAGAAAAATAGCCAATTTTAGCCAATAGTCTGTATTTTTAGGTTCATTCAGTTAAAAACACACTGCATTTAACTATATACTATTGTAAAAAAGGATACATTTAAGTACATAATACAAAATATATAGTATGTAAAATGTATGATACATTATTGTTGATATCATATAAGAACTATATATATTTTGTGCACATACATATAAAATCTGAAACTTTTTTTATTTTTAAATCCATTGTCTTTCAAACTTAATTTTCTGCACTCACATGCAGCAGCTTATCTTACCCAATAATCAAAAACGTAGTGTAATAGTGGTTTAAAAATAGAAGTGAACTGTGGCCTAAGACTAAAAATGCCACATTGCAGTCCTGACCCTGGGAAATCTCAGTAAATATACTCCTGCAAGTGATTTTTCTTCCTGATTGATGGCTTATTTTTGTGAAAAGAAATTTGAACTAGTTTCTCTACCACATTTTAATGATATGAATTGATAATCAGATCTCAGTAGTTAAAGAGAAAGAAGCCACAACTGCTTATTTAGTGCCTAGAGAATTTAGGGTTTCTGCCAGATGTGAGTCTGTCTTCATCAGTTATAACTGACTGTTAATGTTATACTTTGCTACTCAGTTTTAATCTAACATTTAAAACATGAATGATCACACGAATAAGTTATAAATAAGAATGCAAACTGGAAATAATAACAAGACAGATTAATGTCCTATATTTCCACCTTTTCCACTAAGAATTTCTAAGAATTGCAAAAATGCCATAAAATAACAGAATAAATTTGTAGTAGATCTGGAAACTTAGAAAATTAAGCCATCAGCAGAAGAAAACTTTGAAAAATTCTTGAAGACTAGAAAGCAAGTGGAATCATATTGCTGGAGGGCAAAAAAAAGCGGAGAAAAGTGCAGGTCAAAGCAAGTTACCGAGCAACGATTACGGAGGTAAAAGCAATTGCAAAATATTCAAGTTCAGAGACAACATACACAAAAAGGAACCTGGAGGTTCAGGGCCAATTGTCAAAATAATTAATGAGGATTACATTAAGGACTAATGGGTACTGCACCCGCCTTATCAGGAGCTGTAAGCAGCTGTTCTAGATACACGGGTTAAATTTTGAAACTGCTTTCAAAATGTGAACTGCTGTAAAGCGAAGGGCTCTGAATGTAAGTACCGGCATTTGGAAAGAAGCAGGAAAGTGCCTAAAGAAGCTCTAGATAACAGGACTTAAGTAGGAAAGCAAGCCTGTGATTCTGGGGTTAGCCATCCAACTAAAATGTGTGCTGTTCTGGGTGGAGTGGTGGTTTTCCTGGCTAAGACTTCAGCATTTGAATGGAGCTCGCAGGTAAATGGCAGCCCCAAGAAGGATGCAGTGTTATGGCATCCAGAAGTCAGGCCAGCTCACGTTCTGCTGAGACCACAGTGCAACTCTTTCGTTACCATCCCTTGGGGACCAACTCATTCATCAGTGATAGTCAATAAAACTGAGAAAAGACAGCAAAGAAAAGACTAGTATTTGATGTGAAAAAATTCAACACTGTAAAAATCAAGACACCAAATTTAGCAAATGAGACTTTAAAAGAAAAGTATGACATATGGTACTTCTATTTTTAGTTTTTTAAGGCCCCTCCGTATTGTTCTCCAAGGGGGTTGTATCAATTTACATTCCCAACAGTGGGAAAGAGTTGCCTTTTCTCCACAACCTGTTCCACATTTATTGTTTGTAGATTTTTTTGATGATGGCCATTCTGACTGCTGTGGGGTGAGTATTCTGTGACCCAGTAATCACACTACTGGGTGTAGACTCAGAAAACAATAATGCAAAAAGACACGTGCACCCGTTCATTATGGCTGTTTACAATAGCCGGAAGGCGGAAGCAGCCTAAATGTCCATCAACAGATGAATGGATAAAGACGTGCTACAGTATATACAATGGACTATCACCCAACCATAAAAGGAATGATACTGGGTCATTTGTAGTGACCTGGCGGGACCTAGAGTCTGTCGTACAGAGTGAAGTAAGAAAGAGAAGAAACAGTATCATATATTAACACATAAATGTGGAACCTAGAAAAATGATTCAGATGAACCTATTTGCTGGGCAGGGATAGAGACACAGAGGGAGAGAACAGATGGGTGAATGGAGGAAGAGAAGGGGTGGGGTGAATCGGGAGATTGGAATTGGTGTATGTGCATTGCCGTATGTGAGACAGACAGCTAGTGGGAAACTGCTCTGTAATTCAGGGAGCTCGACTGGGTGCCCCGTGGTGAGCTGGAGGGGTGGGATGGTTGGGGAGAGGGAGGCCTAAGAGAAGGGCATATGCATGCATGTAGCTGACTTGCTTTGTTGTACAGCAGAAACTAGCACAATAGTGTAAAGGAATTATACCCCAGTAAAGAAAAAAAGTATGACACGTACATCCCTCCTTACCAGGCAGCGCTGAATTTTCAGTGATGAGAATGAATGTGTGCTAGTGTGCGGTTTCATCACTGAGTCTCTGATATTTCTCGTTCTAGAAATCAGGCTGATGGAACAGCTACTATCTAGAACATTGCTACTCGTAATTTTTGATGGGAAAAGAAAGTGTCAAATTATCATCTGGGTCCTAAAGCATCCACCTAGATCCTACACATACCATTCAGCTCTCATTTCATTGGCAAAGCTAGTCTCCTGCTCACATTTCACTTCAAAGGGAGTGTGTAACTGATCTTGCCACATACCTGAAAACAGGGGAGAACATACCTGGGCATAGCTCCAAAGAGTAACATAGTAAGTGCAGTGAAATATCCTAAAGAGAGTCATGAGTGAATCATACCCATTACGGAAGAAAACTTCTGATTTCAAGAAAATTAAAATTATAAGCACTAGATTAATAATAAAATAATAATTTAATAGATTCCTGATCGTTAGAAAAGAAACAAGTTTACTTTGGGTTCATGACAATGTAAATTCAGCTAAGTGTAGCATAAGAAGATGTAAAATAAAAGAAATTCATAAACAGAAATAGAAACTAAAACCAGAATTTCTAATACTTATCATACATGCTTGGTCACTCAGTCATGTCCAACTCTTTGCTACCCTAGGGATTGTAGCCTGCCAGGCTCCTCTCTCCATGGGGTTTTCCAAGCAAGAATACTGGAGTGGGTTGCTATTTCCTGCGCTAGGGTATTTTCCCAACCCAAGGTTCGAACCTGTATCTCCTTCATCTCCAGTACTGGCAGGTAGATTCAGATTCTTTACCACTAGCGCCACCTGGGAAGCCTTATCATGATGAACTTGTATTCTAGAAATAAAAGAGGGAAGTAGGGGAAAATTTCCCAGAGATGTGTGTTTTCTGACCAGAAAATTCCACCAAGAAAAAGCAAAACTAATGAGAGAGAAACATACTGAGATAAACACAATATTTTAGAACTGCTAAAGAACTGTAAGGGTATAATTCAATGAATTAAATATCCATCTCATTAAATGGCCTAGAATAGATTTTGTAATCTGTAAGTGATCCACTTTACAAAAGCCTAAATACTCCCTAATGTAGGAATGTTAAATTATGGAATAATCATGCTATGGCCTATTTATTATGTTGTATTAAAAATAATATGTAAAAGTTATACATATCAATATTGATGTATAGATTATATCATTGTTAGTAAATTCAGAACAGTAGGAAAATGTGACCTTTTTATTTAAAAGAAAGCATATTCAACAAAACCCCACAGCCAGTGTGTATGTGTACCTCTGTGTGTGTGTGTGTGTGTGTGTGTGTGTGTGTGTGTGTAAATGTTTTGAAGAATTTGAGTAATTCTGGTCAGAGAAGTGGATTTTTGAAAAAAGAGCTCAAAGCATATTTTCTCTATTTTCCTCTATATTTTTTTTAGTTTTTATAGAATGTTCATACATAATATGTTTTTATAGAATGTTCATACATAATATTTATATTTAGTAACTGAGCTATTTTAATGTTGTGAGAGATCCCACATCACTCACAACCTTTTGCCATCAGTCTAGCTCTCTCTTCTTATCTCCTAAGCCATTATTTGTCAGCCATTCTGCTATGGTTAAATAGTTTAGCTTCTTCTCTAAAGCCTTGAAACCTGACAATCTCATATGTCCCACAAAGACAGCTAACAGATGGTGGCTTTTACCAAACATTTTCTCAGCAAAAGTGTTTCTTGAGACAATACTCATCTCATATTGTTCAATACCAACTGTTAAGAGACTGAGCCTCCTTCTGTGGTTGGAGGAAGAAGGGAGTCCTTGTAGAGAGCTGTAACTTTAATTCCATCAACACAGAGATTTCACAGATGCTCTCAAAAGCTATGAAGTGACATTAGTATATAGCCATCACTTCCAGGGGTTATAGTGTTAATATTACTCTATTTAAAGACACATGTATACCCATGGCAGATTCAAGTCAATGTATGGCAAAACCAATACAATGCTGTAAAGTAAAATTAATTAATTGATTTAAAAAATACAGTGATTTGTGGCTAATAAAAAAAATTAATAAAGTAAATGACTATCAACAAGAATGCTTCTGCTGACAAATGGCTAGTCTCATGTGATATTCATTTGAATCTTCTTACTAATTGAAATACAATTAATTCATTTTATAATAAATATCTTTTATATCTGCTTTTATATTAATTTATTGTAGGTAGAAGACTTCTTATTCTACAATAACAAAAAAAGTGTTACTTCTGTTGAGATTTCATGATGATGGCAGCTGTGGTATATTTTTCCTTAACATGGCTTTCTAGAAAGCTTGTCATTGAAATTCCTTAATCATTTCTCTTACTCTTCACTCTTGTCTTAGAAAATATTGACTATAGCAGTAGAAAGCAATCTTTCAACAAAAATGCATTTTTGAAAAGAGAGTTAGCAAAATAATAATTTGGAAGTTAAATTGTTTCATTGTTTTACCTCTTGCATGAGAGACCCATAGTTTTTACTTTCGGAGGTATCCGTGTGCCTGTTGGGAATTACTGAATGATTACTAAATAGTTTGAGAGATGTAAAAATCAGTTAAGAACTTGGACTTCCGTGGTGGCTCAGATAGTAAAAAATCTGCCTGCAATGTAGGATACCAGGGTTCAGTCCCTGAATCAGGAAGATTCCCTGGAGAAGGACATGGCAACCCACTCCAGTGTTCTTGCCTGGATAATTCTATAGACAGGAGAGCCTGGTGGGCTACAGTCCAAGGGGTTGCAAAAAGTTGGACATGACTAAGTGACTAACACTAAGAACTTGAAATATGCATAGACAAACTCTTCAAAGTTTGACCTTGGTAAAGTTATATATATTCTTTTCTTAAAAATACATAGCCACTCCCCAAGGGACATTTAATTTATTATAATCTAGAAAACTACTTATGATGGGTCAGAATAGTGGATGTAGTAGATGGGATATCTCTGCTACAAAAAGAGTATGAAATAGCTAGCTCTTCAATATGTGTAGGTCATGGGAAAGAGAAATGAGTTGGACTTACAAGATGACCCATGTTATTCTTTTCTTTGCCTTTTGAACTAAAATCCTTCATTACTGGGTCTGTCAGATAGGTTGGTGGGAAAACTAAATGCAGAAGTGTTTTACCACACTCCCTCATTTCAACCTTAGGAGGAGCTGACCATCCAGGCTAATTCAGCACAAACACAGACTGGGGAAGGGAAAAAACACATCTGTAGGTGAGGGAGATGATTATCCATATTAACCTTCATCACCCCCTCATGACACAGAAGGATCTGAGACGTTTCTAGTATTTGACTGTGAAGCAGAGGAGATGTTTTAGCAAATACTGCTGAGAGTCTGGCTAAGGTTTCCAGCTGTGCTGCCAATGGAGCACACAGTGGCTTTGGGATCAGATACTTCAGGGCAGGCTGCCTAGATTACAAAGTCACAGGCAGATATCAGAGCATTATCTGTAGGTAAGGGGTAATCCAGGTAGGTCTGAATTAGGAAATGCTGAGACAGACCCAATGTTGGGTGCTGGTGCACACAAGATTCTGTTTGTGCCCTCCAAGAGTCTATTTCCCAGTCCTATGTAAGTTCTAGAAATCAGTCCTGAATATTCATTGGAAGGACTGATGTTGAAGCTGAAGCTCCAATACTTTGGCCACCTGATGCGAAGAACTGACTCGTTGGAAAAGACCCTGATGCTGGGAAGGATTGAAGGCGGGAAGAGAAGGGGATGACAGAGGATGAGATGGTTGGATGTTATCACCGACTCAATGGACGTGAGTTTGAGTAAGCTCTGGGAGCTGGTGATGGACAGGGAAGCCTGGCGTGCTGCAGTCCGTGGGGTTGCAAAGAGTCAGACATGACTGAGTGATTGAACTGAACTGAACTGAAACAGAGCAAGATTAGCAAAAGCAGACTCTCAGTTCCCCATCTCATAGTTAGGAGCAGAAACCCATAGGGCTCCCAGAGGTTAGAGAGTACTAACCACTTCGGTGAACACCAGCGGGCATTCTCGCTGAGAACAGACCGGCTGAACCTCGGCAGAATCTGTCAGAATCCACCAGAGACTCATGTTGAAACAAAGAGTAGAGGCAGGCAGACCTGATCCCCACCCTTCCACTTTATCTTTGCAAAACTTTAAATGAGAGTGTATTTTAAGGCCAAGAAGAACTAAGATATCATTAAATGGTCATTTTCCACAGTGGGATGATTAAGTCATATATAGAAATAAAGAAACTGTCACATGTCTGTGTAGTGCTATTTAGAACAAATGTAATGCTACTGCCAAAATGATGATAAAAATGAACTATTTTAATTAAATATGCGGCTCTATACTGACTTCTGTTTCTTTGAGTGTTAGTGGACCCTTAGTACAGCTTTGAGAAGAAAGTTAAACTATTTTGATTTCAAATAAATTTAGGAAGTATACAACAAAAAGGTATAGAAAATGTTTTATGAACAAAAATGCTAACTGCAGTGAATATATAATATATAACATTAGATAAATTCCTTTTAAAGAATATCAGTGATTATGTTTCAAATACACTTAAATTTATAGCTACAGAACATGCAATTCACACATAAAAATAAAAATCTTCTAAAATTACACTGGTTTAATTCATAATTTTGGAGTTGAAAATGGCAACCCACTCCAATATTCTTGCCTGGAGAATCCCGTGGACAGAGGAACCTGGCAGGCTGCAGTCCATAGGGTCTCAAAGAGTCGAAGACAACTTTAGTAACTGAGCATGCATGCATGCACAATCCATAATTTATAGGTATAGTTTGGTATATAGTTTTGCTGTCTGATTTCATAATCGAACATAATGGGGAAATACAGACTCTAGAGCCAGGCTGACTGACTCTACCTCCATGTAGTTGTTGGCCATTAATTAGCTTTTTTTCTTCAATTCCCTCATCTGTAAAGTGGTGATAATAACAGTACTCACTTCACTGGATTGTTTGACACAGTAAAATTAGAAATTATTCTAAATTAGGTAGCATTATTAGATAGTGCCTGCATATTGAGGCATTATGTGAGGCTTGACTTTTATTATCTTCAGCTTGTCTCCAGCAGAAAAAAATCCATAGCAAATATCAGATAATGCAAATTCCTGTAATATTAATTTCAAAATCAGATATAGTTAAGTATTTTCTTTCTCATTTCTGACCTTGGAGGTATTTAACATTCCAATTCCCTGTGTAGGAACATCAGGTCAGTGCATAAGTGTTCCAATTTAAATTTTGCTCCTAAGTGATTTTAACTCTTATTTTTGAAGCAGCTTATACAAAAATAGATTGAAAAATCATAAGCATTTTTGGTAAGCTGTGATACATGTTCTCCAGAATTATTCTGGAACACATTACTTAGAGTTCTTCGAGAAGTTTGTGAAATACCCCTGTGCATGTAATGCTGCCTGGCTGTGCCGGGCTTAAGTCGCTCAGTCATGTCCGACTCTTTGTGACCCCGTGGACTGTAGCTCGCCAGGCTCTTCCATCCATGAGGATTCTCCAGGCAAGAATACTGGAGTGGGTTGCATGTAATGCTAATTAAAAGCTAATATGAAAGCATCTTCAGCTCAGAGACTTTACAAACTTCCATAGTAATGGGCAGAATCTGGAAACTGACAGTTATAAAGGCTCTTCTAGGCATATGCAGGCCTGGATCTCCTCAATAATTAAAATCAACAAACTTATTTAAAAAACTCCTCCTCATTATGAGGGTACAGTGATACTTTTCTTAGCCTCAGCAGGCCTACTATGTTTGGCTAGAAAATATCCTTAACTTGGTATTAAAAATTGCCCTCCAGGGAATTCCCTGTGGTTCAGTGGTGAGAACTCTGTGCTTCCATCACAGGGACTGGGGTTCACTCCCTGGTTGGGGAACTAACATCCCACAAACTGTGCGGAGTGGCCAAAAACAAAATTATCACCCACTCTGAATGCTCTTACACTGCTTCGAAAAAAGAAGGTATTTTCTCCTCTCCTTGTATCAACCAGGAAAGTAAGAGAACTTCCAAGATCAGTTTCTTGGCGATTCTCTGGTGGTCCACTAGTTAGTACTCTGCACTTTCACAGTCAAGGGCCTGGGTTCAATCCCTGATGGGGGAAGTAAGATCCCACCCGCCATGTAGTTTGGCCCCCCAAAATAAATTTCTTAAAATTCTTCAGAAAGTTGAGGACACAAAGAAACAAATGTTAACAAAATCCACTAAGTGAGAATCCTGCCTGGGAGAGGTACAAAGCTTCTTTAACCCCAAAGGAGGAGAAGAGATCATCCACTGATGAGGGTAGGGAAAAAACAAGAAATTCTGGAGAATTTGTATGGCTCAGTGGTGGCTAGCAGATGATTCAGAGTCCCTGGGAGCAGAGGCCACAAAGAAAATCTGCACCCCCAGCTGTTTCCGATGGGACTGCAGCAGGGCTCAGCAGGATACGGGGCGGGGTGGGGTGGCCAGGAGCACTGGGGACAGGGCAGGAAGAAGATTTTCCTGTCGTGGAATCCCCGGTTCTCCAGGCAGTAGCTTCTGAGAACTGGCATAAGAGCAGGACAGCTCATAATGACCTTGCTTATGGCTCAGGTCCACACCTGCTAGCTGAGGGCAGGACAGCACTGAGGGGGAAAAAAAAATTCTGAGGGAAAACCTCTGAATTTTGTGTGTTAATGGTATGCATGGCAGAGGCCACTACTGTCGGGCTAGGGCAGGAGTGCGGAGAAAAATGCTCTGCATTAGAGGCACACGTGTCTTTTCTGAACTCTTCAGGCAGACAGCAGAAATGAGAAAAATCCTCTGTGTACTTGGGATCATCACTGAAAGATGAGGTGACTGTTGGTAGCTGGAGAGCTGAAACGTACAACCTGTGGACAGACAATGCAGGAGTGCTGATGGCTGAGAATGTGAACGTGAAATTGAGAGGTGACCCCCACCCCCGGGAAAGCATACAATCTCGTGCTTGTATGGACTGTTAAAAAATTATTCTGTATTTTGATCTGTTTATTTTTTATTTTTATTGGGGTGAAGTGGCTTTATGGTGTTGTATTAGTTTATGGTGTACAGCAAAGTGACTCAGACATACAGAGATTAAACCATTCATTCCTAGAAGAAATAACCCAGCAACTCATTGAAAGGACTGGTGCAAAAGCTGAAGCTCCAATACATAGGCCAACCTGATGCAAAGAGCTGGCTGACTGGACAAGACCCTTATCACGCGAAAGATTGAGGGCAGGTGGAGTTGGGGGCATGAGGATGGAGAGGATGAGATGGTTGGATGGCATCACTGACTCGATGGACATGAGTTTGAGCAAGCCCCAGGAGTCAGTGAAGGACAGGGAAGCCTGGCGTGCTACAGTCCATGGGGTCACAAAGAGCCGGACACGACTTAGTGACTGAACAACGGTCTTGTTTTTTGGATTTCCTGCCCGTGTAGTTCACCGCAGAGCACTGAGAGGCGTTCCTGTGCTATACAATAGGTTCTCATTAGTTACCTATGTTTTACCTACATTATAGGAGGTATATATGTCAATTCCAATCTCTTCATCCATCCCACTCCCCCCTTCCTCACCTTGGCATCCATACATTTGTTTTCTACATCTGTGTCTCTATCTCTGCTTTGCAAATAGTTTCATCTGTACCATTTTTCTAGTTACTCTCATAAATTACACTTGAAGTTTCACATCCTGACTTGTAGGCTCCCCGTAATCCTACGGACCTCCTCCTTCACACTCAGTCCTTTTATATGGAGGTCATGCTGTGAGTCTTTCTGTTTCAAAAGGCCACACTTTTAAAAATTGACCTTCAAGTTCCATACAGTTTTAGCTGGCCTGCCAGTGCCAGGCCAGCTAGATGGAAGGAGGAAAAAAATTGGCGCCCACCAGTACTTCCTTTTGGAGAAAATTCCACCACATCTCTGCCCCTCTGGCATATGCCTAAAATGCAGCAATGAATTCACGTCTTACATATGACCCAGGCACTTTTCAAGCAGCTTCTCCATGTGGTGACTTGAAATAAGTGAGTTTGTGCATGAGCCTTTCAGGAATGGGGTATTGGTTTCCCTTAGCTTTTCAGCTCTTCCCAATGGAAGCCCTGCTGGTCAAGCCAGATGTTAGAGGGGCTTGTCTTCCTCTGTGCTGAGGAGCAGGGTGTGGGGCTCAAATACCTTACTCTGCAGGGGAAATCTCCATAGTTGTGACATCCCTCCCATTCCCCACATTGTGGCTATCGGTTGAGAGGAGACCATGTCTCTTCCTCTCTTACCGTCCCAGTGTGTCCTTTTCTTTATAGCCTTGCTTACTTGTGTTCAGTCATTAAGTCATGTCTGACTCCGTAGTCTGCAGCACTCCAGGCTCCTTTATCCTCTATCTCTCGGAGTTTGCTCATGTCCATTGAGTCACTGATGCCCTCTAACCATCTCGTTCGCTGCTGCCCCTTCTTCTTTTGCTTTCAGTCTTTCCCAGCATCAGGTTCTTCTCCAGTGAGTTGGCTCTATGCATCAGGTGGCCAAAGTATCAACTTCAGCAGCCAATGAATATTCAGGGTTGATTTCCATTAGGATTGACTGGTTTTATCTCCTTGCAGTCCAAGAAGCCTTCTCCAGCACCACAGTTCCAAAGCATTCAGCCTTCTTTATGGTCCAACTCTCACATCCTTACATGACTACTAGAAACATCATAGCTTTGACTTTACAGAACTTAAGTTCAGTCACTCAGTCATGTCTGATTCTTTGGGACCACATGGACTTCAGCACACCAGGCTTCTGTGTCCATCACCAACTCCCAGAGCTTGCTCAAACATGTGTTCATTAAATCGGTGATACCATCCAACCATCTCATCCTCTGTCGTCCCCTTCTTCTGCCTTCACTCTTGCCTGGCATCAGGGTCTTTTTCTAATGAGTCAATTCTTCTCATCAGGTGGCCAAAGTTTTAGAGTTTCAACTTCAGCACCAGTCCTTCCAATGAATATTCAGGACTAATTTCCTTTAGGACTGACTGGTTTGATCTCCTTGCAGTCCAAGGGACTCTCAAGAGTCTTCTCTAACACCACAGTTCAAAAGCATCAATTCTTTGGTGCTCAGCTTTCTTTATAGTCCAACTCTCACAACCATTCATGACTACTGGAAAAACCATAGCTTTGACTAGACAGACCTTTGTTGACAAAGCAATGTCTCTGCTTTTTAATACGCTGTCTACGTTGGTCATAGCTTTTCTTCCAAGGAGCAAGCATCTTTTAATTTCATGGCTGCAGTCACTATCTGCAGTGATTTTGGAGCCCCCCAAAAATAAAGTCAGCCACTGATTCGCCATCTATTTGCCATGAAGTGATGGGACTGGATGCCATGATCTTAGTTTTCTGAATGTTGAGTTCTCAGCCAGTCTTAAATATGAACCTTACTTGTAGAAAATCTATTCCACTAGTCTTAAGGTCATTTTCAGTGACAGCTATTTAATATGTAATTGTAATTTTGGTGTGTATGTGGGAGGAAATTAGCTCATGGTCATCCCAGTCTACCATCTTGACCCAAACATGATTTTCATGTTCAATTTCATTGATTTCATTGATTTCAATGATTTAATTCTAATTGTTATTATTTCTTTTTTTTCTGCTTACTTTAGAATTAACTTGCCATTCTTTTTGTAGTTTTCTTAGGAGAAAGCTTAAATGATTGATTTTACAACATTTCTAGTATATGCTTCAGTACTGTAAAATTTCCTCTAAGCACTGTTTTCACTGCATCCCACATGTTTGAATAGGTTGTGCTTTCATTTTAATTCAGTTCAAGTTGCCTGGCTTGGTCAGTAGAGCATGAGACTCTTAATTTGGTTTGAATATTTATATAATTTTCTCTTGAGATTTCTTCTTTGACTCATGTGTTATTTAAATGCATCTTGTTAAATCTCCCAATATTTTAGGATTTTCCAGTTATTCTTCTTTTATTTATTTCAGCTTTAGTTTCATTTTTTCTGAGGGCAGAAATCGTATGGTTTCTACATGTTAAAATTGTTAAGCTGTATTTTATTGCTCAGTATTTGGCCTATCTTGGTGAATGTTCCATGTGAACTTGATTAGAATGTGTTCTGTTGTTGAAATGAAATAGCCTATAGATGTCAATTATATCCAGTTGATTGATTTTGTTGTTGTGTTCAACTATGTCATTTCTGATTTTCTGCTTGCTGGATTTGTCCATTTCTGAGGGAGGTGTTTTGTGTCTCCTGCAGTGGCAGGAGGATTCTTTACCACTAGCGCCACATGGGAAGCAGGTTACCTAACTGCTGTTTTTTCCTCAGCATTTTAAGTATTTCACTCCATTCTGTTCATGAGCTTCCCAGGTGCCTCTGACAGTAAAGTATCTGCCTGCAATTCAGGAGATCCTGGTTGGATCCCTGGGTTGGGAATATCCCCTGGAGAAGGGAATGGCTACCCACTCCAGTATTCTTGCCTAGAGAATTCTATGGACAGAAGAACCTGGTGGGCTATAGCCCACAGGATCGCAAAGAATCGGACTTGACCGAGTGACTAACATTTTCACTTTCTTTCTATTCTTCCTTGAATGGTTTTGGATAAATTGGATGTAATGCTTATTTTTATTCCTTTGTAAATAAAGTGTTTTTTTCCTCAAGCCTCTTTCAGAATTTTTTATTTTTGATTATTTTTATAGCTTAAAAGTGATATGCATAAGGGTAGTTTTTGGCATTTATTTTGCTCTAGTGTTTTCTTGGATGTATAGTTTGATATCTAACATTAATTGAAAATTCTAAGTCATTTTTAGTTACATATTTCTTCTCTTTTTTCTCTTTCTGGCCAGAAATACTGGAGTGGGAATTCAGGATTGGATACTGGACTGGATTCAGGCCAGAATACTGGAGTGTGTAGCCTTTCCCTTCTCCAGGGGATCTTTACAACCCAGGGATGGAACCCAGGTCTCCCGGATTGCAGGCAGATTCTTTACCAGCTGAGCCACAAGGGAAGCCCCTTTCACTTTCACCTGCTGGTGTGCCCATTCATGTACATTACACCTGTTTTAGTTGTGCACTGTTCCCTTGTTGCTCAACTAGTAAAGAATCCGCCTGCAATCCGGGACACCTGCATTTGATTACTGGGTTGGGAAGATCCCCTGGAGAAGGGAAGGTCTACCCACTCCAGTATTCTGGCCTAGAGAATTCCATGGACTGTATAGTCCATGGGATCACAAAGAGTTGGACATGCCTGAGTGACTTTTGCTTTCACTTTTCACTTTCACTGTCTCTAGATATTATGTTTTTTCCAGACTTTGTTCTCTTCACTTTTCAGTTTTCAAGGATTCTATTGATGCATCCTTGTTAAATTAAAAGAGGCCAGCCTTGAAAATTCCCTGTGTAGACAAAATCAGTTTATTCATACAAACAAAGCTTAATTTAGCTTCTTCTGCTAGGCTAAGTTGACCAGGGCCATTTCTTGTATGCCTCTCAAAATTATAAGCAAAATGTAAATTTTTACCAAAGTTGGTATGAGGTAACCGGTGAGTAATTATCTATCATTTAAGGAAATTTTAATATTATAAACAGTCATTGACTTGTTACTATATAAACCACTTTATAACAATGGACCCTGAGCCTCATTCCATGTTTTGGTTACAGTGCTTTGGTTCAGAAACTGTCTTTTTGGTGTGTGTGCAATAAGCTTTTACTTATTACTGCTTCAGTCATTCATTGATTTTATTTCAGATATGTATGAACTTTTGACATCCTCTAACTCAGCGATTCTTACTTCAGCTGTGTCCAGTCTGCTAATGAACCCATAAGAGTCATTCTTCATTTCAGTTGTAGTGTCTTTTATCTCTTGATTTCCTTTCTTGGCCCTTTCTTAAGATTCCCAAATTTCTGCTTATAACACCCTTCTGTTCTTGAATGTCGTCTATTTACCTGTTAGATCCCTTAGCAGAGTAATCATAGTTATTTTCAATTTTCAGTCTACTAATTCCAATATCTCTGCCTTGTCTAAATTCTGGTATTTCTTCTGCTTCTTCAAGCTGTAATTGCTGTCTTTGATATGACTTGTAATTTTTCTCTTGATAGTAGACAGGATGCCCTGGGTAAAATCAGTGGCTGTAAATGGGTCTTTAGTAAAGTGATGTGGAGGGTGGAGGAGGGGAGTTTTCATAGTTCTGTAACTAGGTCTCAGTCTTTATTACTTTTTAAATATTTATTTATTTGTCTGTGCAGCATTTTAGTTGTGACTCCTGGAATCTTTAGTTGCAGCAAGCAGGATCCAGTTTCCTCACCAGGGATCTAACCCAGGTCCGCGCATTGGGAGCCTGGAATGTTAGCCGCTGGACCAGTGGAGAAGTCACAGCCTCAGTCTTTTAATGAGCCTATACATCTGCACTGCGAATTACTTACGCATTTCTCATTCTCTCTTTCTTTTGGGGGACAGGATAACTATATGGTCTGCAGATGGGCAAGTCGGGTTCAAAAGCAAGCAGTTAAGGCCAGGCTTAAATAGTTTCACCTGCTGGCAGCCTTATTTAAGAACAGTAAGTTCAGGTGTTTTTCATAATATTGCCTTTTTCTCTTTCCTTGCCTGAAGCTCTGGAATCTTTTTCTATAGTATTTACTGTGAAAACTTGGTCAAGTTTCTGAGGTGAAACTCGGTTGCATGAAGGGTCCCTGGGAGTTTTTTTTAATTCTTGGACTTGTCCACTCTGAGCCTCCATCATTGAGTTACTTACAGTCGAACTTTTTCACTCTGGGACGAGTTCTGGTGGAGTTTCAGCTCATGACTTTCTGCTCCGGTAAGTTGTGATTCTTTGCCTTTCTGTCTCTCCGGTTTTGGGCCTAGTTGTTTGCTCTGTGGCCTTATTTTTCTTTTAAAAAAGTTGTTGATCTTTTAGTTTGTTCAGGCTTTTACTCGTGTTTAGAACAGAGTTTCAGCTTTCAGTTTCTTTACAAGAAGATTCAAGATACATGAGAAAATTTTAATTGTTTTGTGTATCTAAGACATCTAATAGATTAGTATGGGATACTTAACATTTCAAATTATAAAGATGATAATGTGGTTTATCCTTCTCATAAAGCACTGAGGTTTTTCCATTAGAAATTTATATGTGCTTTTATATAAGTTTTTCAGTTTATGTGAATTATATGCTATATTTAAAATATTTTAAATAATATTTGGTTTTTCAGACCTTTAAGATTTTATTCATGAAATATTTTCATGAACCTATTCTGAGCAGAAACTCTTAACTAGTGCTGTTTAAGCTGTAGTTTGAAGACAAAATGGCATGTCTTCATGGAGTGTCCAGTGAGACTTTTATTTAAATAATTTTTTATTTGTAAAATTTCCATTTTGCCTTTCTTATAAAATTTTCTATTTCTTTGCTTAAAATTTCTATCTTTTAAAATGTATCTCAAATAGTGTTCCTTTACCACATAAGACATAGTTTCATAATAGCTGCTTTAAAATCTGTATCAAATAATTTTATCATCTGAGTCATCCCAGAGTCCATGTCACTTTTGGTCGCCTTTTCCCCTGAGAATGACTCATATTTTCCTCAGTTTTGGTGTGTTAAGAATTATTATTTTTTTTAACATTTTATTTTATATGGGGGTATAGCCGATTAACAATGTTTTGATAGTTTTGGGTGAACAATGAAGGGATTCAGCCATACATACACATGTAAAGAATTATTAATATTATTACATCCTGGATGTTGTGAATTGTGTAGACTCTGGGTTTGTTTTAATCCTGTGGAGAACGCTGATGGTTTGTTTCTGCAGGAAATAGAGTTTATTTTGTTCAGACTGCCAGTTGTGTTTTACCTTTTGTTGCCATGGTTCAAATCATAGTTGTTTTCTCAAAACGTTGGTCATGCATATTTTGGCCTGTGAGTCATGCTCATTTGAACATGTGAGGTTCAGGGGTTAGGCTGATTCTGCAGGTGGTTCAAATGTCAGCTGAATGCTCAAAACTGTTGCTATGCTGATATGGGTTTGTGCGGAGCAAATGTGGCTCACACGTTAGGCTGGGAATTTTATGTGCTTCTACACAGAAATGCCAGCTTCCCCTCCTTTAGGAATTTCTTGCATGCTCTAGCCTAACTAACTGACTTTCTTCCATTGTTCCCTGCAAGAAATATCTGAATTTTCTGCCAGAGTTTTAGCTGTGCATGCTACATACTCCTGTGCAAATGGTGTCTGCCCTTGGTGATAACCATGAAGGAAGAAACAAAAACGCAACCTGTAACTGGGTTGCTTCTCCAACTCTTAACTTGTTCCCATCACTCTTCTGCTCTTGTTTACCTTCCAGGGTCCCCAAGTCGTCTCTTTGTTTGTATTCTTCTCTAATGTAACCACATTTACAGTTGTGATTGGTGAGCGAGATGGGTGTTAGGGGCCTAGATCTCATAGGCAGAACGGGAACTCCCATAGAGTATACACTGATATTAAGCACGCATTTCCCTTGATAGTGAGACATTGAAGGAGTTGCCAATCCCATTTTGAAAAGCAGTATGTTTGTAGCATTTCTGAAGGTGTGTCTGATGGGTCAGTGACTGGTATAGGTTTCTGAATCAGTACTGGATTCAGCACTAAACTGAACCCACCTGGTTGTTAATTGGCACCAATCAGGTAAGTGTACCTTATGGCTGCCCAGCTGCTTGGAAAGAAAGTAAGACTGGGAAATCAACTTTCATCTTTGCTATTTAAAATTACCCATGTCTGTTATTTTTGAATTTAAGCAGTTGTTATCTCTTCTGGAAATTGAACAAACACATCTGTCTTAGTAAGCTGCTAGATTTAAACAACATCAAGGTTTCTCTTAAACATTTATTTTTTTTTCTCTTAAACATTTAAAAACAAATTAAATCCTATTCTGCTACTACCAGGTACTCACATGCAACTTATGCTTTAACTGGAAAATAATTTCACCCAGATTGTACACACTTTTATGCTTTAGTAATTTATTACTAAGTGGAGGCAAAAGATAATAGTTGTCTATTAGTTGAGTGCCTCATCTTTATGTGCTAACTGCCATAGTCAAACCCAAATTAATGATTAGATTTCAAAAAAATTTTTTTTAATTTTCTTGCTGAGGGTAACCAATCTGGTATCCTATATTTGGACCCTGTTGTTAAACATTTTGAACCAGCAAATTGTTTTAGAACACACAGGAATAAAACTTAACTATTGATTGAATTATTCATGTATATTCCCAAGATGAAGATGGGGAAAATCATGGAATCAATAAATACAGGATGCAATTCTATTTTATTAGTCCTCTGAAGATATCCTGCAAATCTGTAACAGTTTTCTTATTAATTCTATATTTGTGTGTTATATCCCTTGTGTTGGGTAAATGGGTGTGTAACTGATTTTAATTTAGTATTATAACACCAAATTGGGTTCTCTATTTTTCTCATTCTGAGAGCTTTATTTTTGTTATAATTTCTTTTTTTTGTTGTTATAATTTCTTAAAGCTGATGGTCATAAATCAAATACATTATGTACAAAAGTTTTTATATTTGCTAGAATCAAATGGCATTTGACATTTTATAAATTACCTAGAATATAATGATGAAATAAATTATCTTTTTCTATGATAATGAAAAATAAACTTCACAAATAGGTTTAATGATTACATATATAAGCAAATTGAGAATTAGTGAGATGTTTCTAATGCTTGACCTTTTGATAAGTTCTATGCTTTCAAAAATATCAGTATTGACTATTTCATAAGGACAGTAGTATTAAGAGCAACATATTTTTATGTGAAAATAACTAGATATCTCGGCTCCTGTATGAGGTTGCTAGGGCTGCTATAACAAAGTTCCACAAGTTGAATCTCTTAAACAATAGAAATGCATTGCTTTACACTTGAGGAGACTAGACATCAGAGAACAAGGTGTCAGCTTGGTTGGTCCCTCTTGTGATCTCTACTTGCCTTTCTCCTAGCTTCTGGTGATTTCCTGATGATCATTGTCATTCCTCAGCATAGATGCTGTTCTGCCTAAGAAAAATCTTCATCTTTACATGGCATTTTCACTGTGTCTGTGTTGTCCAAACTTCCTTTTCTTATAAGGACACCAGTCATATTGGACTAGCACGCTCACTACTGATCTCCTTTAAAACTTGATGATCTCCAATAAAATCACATTCTGTGGCGCTAGGAGTTTAGACTCCAGAGTATCTTTTCTGGGTAGAAACGATTCAACCCATAATATCCAAAATCAGGAAATATATGCACTAGAGATTTATTAATCATCCCTTTGCTTTTGAATATTTAGGTAATTTCCAAGAATATAACAACCCACCTTTGTTTGGTTTCTCTCTATTCAGTTCCTCCTTCTTTAGGAAAAACAAATACACTGATGAAAATTTAATAAAACAAATTATTTAGTTATATAAGAACTTAGGTTGATATAAGAATCACTCATGCATTTATTTTCTCTTTCATTCAAATGAATACTTTTGAATACACTGGAGAAACAGACTACTATTTCCTTAAGAAGAATTCAAAAGGTTCTGCCATGAGTTGGATGTCTCTAGACTTAACTTGTACAAATTAAAAAGTAGCTAAGTATTAAAAAAAAAATCAAAGCTTGAATTTTCTAATGGTTGCACTTCTCCAAGAAAATTTCATCTTGTAATACTCTGATGAAAAGCCTACACCATAGAGCCAGAAACTATGAAGCTCCTGTGATCTGAGTCAACAGCTGTGTCATTACTCTTACTGTTATAGATGATAATATATTAATGAAAGACTTGAAGCTCTTGAGTGCAATACTGTTTCCCTACATTACAAACCTTGATGTCTAAGAGCCGCATGTCTAGAAGCCTAAACTTATTAAATAAGTGCAGATTTAATAACACTGAACTTATACAAAGGCTTTGGGAAGCATGCATGGAAATGGCAGACAGAATCCAGCATAGCAAACACATTGAGAGCCAAATGAAGACTTAAGCCACCACACACACAAAGGGAAGCAGAACTACAGCCTGAATCTGACTTTGAATATGTGCTGATGAAACAAAAGTAGACATCTATCCAGTATAGAATTCACATTATCCAGAATATAATGCAGATGATTTGACATATAAGCAATAGGGTGAACATACACTAATACTCAGCTGTTTCAATGCTGGAACTATTAGACAAAGGCTTTAGATCAGCTATTATAAGTATGTACCATGAGGTAAAGGAAAATAAACCTCAAACACATAAAATAAGTTTATCAACAGGTACTCAACATTTTACTATTCTAAATATTCCAGCTAATAAGCACTTCCTCAGAGAGGATAAGAGAACACAACATCACTATTTTGCCTACCAAAGTAAAGAAAACCCCTTTTAGTAACATAAAACATCAAAGTAATGATAAAATCAGTATTACATAATCAAAAAAGGAACTTATATACAAGACATGTGTCTACAAGTCTGAAAACATAGAATTTTTGGCATCTGATTTATAAAAATTGCAAAAAGTAAGTCTGAAAGATTTGAACAAGATTGGTAAATCCTTGACCTAGGTGACATTTTTAGAACAATATATTCACTAACTGGAGAATACTCATTTTTTTTGGAGTTCCCATTATGTATTCACGAATGTAGACCACAAGCTTTGGCATAAAATAGGTCTCCGTAAACTTAAAAGAACTGAAAAAATACAATGCCTTCTCATCATAACAAAATTGAATTAGAAATCAACAATAAGATATCTAGAAACATCCTAATATCGAGAAAGTAGACAACATGTTTTTAGACAATTCATGGGCCAAAGATGAAATAAAATGTGATAATAGGAAGTGTTTTGAAGGGAATGGACAGACATCATCTGATACCAATGCTCATGGGATATAGGCAAAGCAATTCATAGAGGGGAAGACTATCTACTATCCTTAGTGCTTCTAAATTCAGGGACTAAGGATCCACATTTCCAAGCCTGGGAAAGAAAAGTAAAGTGAAACCAAGTAACTGGAAGGAAGTAAATAATAAAGAGCAGAAATTGATGAAACAGAAAAGCAGATACATGATAGAGAAGTTTAAAAGACAAGAGCTAATTCTTTGAAAAGATCAACAACGTTCGGCGGCGGTGGTGGCTTAGTCGGTAAGTCGTGTCCGACTCTTGCGACCCCATGGAGTGTAGCCTCCCAGTCTGCTATGTCCATGGGATTCTCCAGGCAAGAATACTGGAGTGGGTTGCCATTTCCTTCCCCAAAAGAAAAGAATGAAAATAAAAAATATCATAAATAAAAAAGCAAGGTTATCACAACAGAGAGAACGAGTGCAGGAACATTATGAAAAGAGTTTTGACCTCCAGGGCTGGACACAGTGTGAGAATTAATGCTTTTGAGGAGTCAACTATCAATGTGATTATTCTTTGGAAATCAGATGTCTTTTCTTTCTGGATGTTTTAACACTCTTTTTTCCTTCATATGTCTCAGTATAGATTTTTGTTTAATACTGTTTAAAATTTGGGGAGCTATTCTTAAACTTTAGGATTATTACCTTTTAGAATTATTACCTTTTCACCAGCTAATTAAATCCTTAGTCACTATTTTTTTGAAATACTGTCTTATATTCACCATTATTTCCTATTGAAATTTTAATTAGGCACTTGTTAGAACTCTTCAATATTTTCTAACTTATGTTTCATCTTTTCCATCTTATATTTTATGTAGTACTTTATATGTCTGCATATCTACCTTTTAGTATTTAGCCATGCACATTTTGCTTTCACCTAGACACTGACATTCTAATTTCAATTATTAAAATTTTATTTATAGGCACTCTCTTTGTTCTTCAGATCTCACTTATCCATTTTAAGAGTCTGTTTTTACTCACACAGTCAAAATATTCTTATATCTTTCAAAATACTTAAAAGTCTTTTTATGACTTTCTATGTACAGTTTTTACAGACCTGGGGCTATGATTTGTTGATTTTGCTTGTTAGTAATATTACTAATATTATAGTTTATATTTTTAACTATAGTTAATTTTTTTGTGTATTTACTGATTTGTTATTGCTTGTTCATGTTCCGTTAAATTTTACCTTTGCTGATTTTTTTAAGTCCTGGTTTTAAAAATTGTCTCTCTTGAGAATATTTAAATTTGATCTTTCCAGTTTAGTTCCCTGGCAGCTCAGATGGTAAAGCGTCTGCCTGCAATGCATGCGGGAGACCTGGGTTCAGTACTGAGTCAGGAAGATCTGGAGAAAGAAATGGCAACTTACTCTAATACTCTTGCTTGGGAAATTCCATGGATGGAGGAGCCTGGCAGGCTACAGTCCATGGGGTTGCAAAGAGTCAGACACTACTGAGCGACCTCATTTTCTCTTTTTCACTTTTCTGTTATGTTTAGACTATATCTCAGTATGGGATTTTTAAGATCAATGGATAGTATAAATCTTTGCTTGTGTCAAATTGTGATTACAAATTATCCTGACAAATGTTTATTCTTTCTTCCTGTGTAATTATGGCCAAGGGCAAAACAGGGCAATGTCTTTATTTTCTCCCTTGCTGAGACAGGTTTTTGTTTTGTTTGCTTGGGATTGGTTTCTTCTGCTTCCCTCCCCGACCATAGTGACTCACTAAGGGTTTTACTTCTTGGAATTATTAACTTCAAGCTCTATAATGACTCATTTCTTGGCCAGGGTATGTGCCTTCTCTGTAGCTCTAGTGTGCAGCCGTATCTGTGGATTCTTCTTCTTTTTTTCGGGGTGGAGGGTGTTTTGGAAGAATGGGAGAGAGCTGCTCACTTGGTTCACTTTATCTTTTTCCTTATTATTTTATCCAGCATTTTTAGGTATGATGTACTCAAAAGAATTTTTTGAGCACTTAGTTTGCAATATCATTTATTACAGAAACTATAATACCATTTTAAATCTACATTTATTATGGCATTTGGACAGTTTATTGCTTTTTTTCCCTCTACAGACTGATTCAATTTATTTACAAGTTTGCATATTATTTTACAACTCTCAACTGTCCTATTTAAATGATTTGTTAGTTTATAATATGACTAATAGATTCATATAATTTTACTTTTGCTTTTAAGATGTTAATGCCTATTTAGAAATATTATCGACATTAAAGTAAGATATGAACTTTTGTAATGCCTCATCTCCCCTCTATTAATGTCCACTGACTTAATTGCCTCTGAGACCCATTAAAAGCTAGGCTGCATCCAACTTCCTAATATCTTTGTTTTCCTAGAGATGAAAACTATTTAGAATCCTTGTCTCTTCTCTCTGGGGAACTGAAATGCACTACCCAGAACTAAATCTGGTGGATGTTTATTTACTCTTTTCCTCAGGCAAAGGCAAGTCCTAAAGAAAATAAAAAAAAAAATAATAATAATGGCAAATTGTGGTAGAATAGATAAGAAATTAGTAGAATTGTTTATGGGAAATTAGCAGAATTAAAAAATTCATGCATGTGTTTTAAGACCTGTGTTTAGAGTGTTTAGTGGAGCTAGGTCTTTTAATTTTGAAAGCAAACATTTACTGAATTACAGTGTAAAACATTTCACTATGCCTGTGATCTTTTCACTGTATAACAAATTGTAGCTTCTTTTTGTCTGTCTGTGGCTCCTCCATGATCACTTTGAAAAGTGTGTCCCAAGAGATGGAAGTCTTAAGACCTCAAATTGCTCCTAACCCCAAGTATCAGAGAAGTTCAGTTTGTCCCATCTTGTATTCTTTTCTGAAAGTAAAACCAATCCTGTTACTCTGGCCACAGATGATTAGGTCAGTGATTCACACAGCTGTCAGAATAAGTATGTATAGGCTCAGGGAAAAAAAAAATAAAGAGCGTGTGGGGAGGTGGCGGTGGGATCCAGCAACTCAGAACTGATGATACTTTCACAGTATGTTAGTCAGTGTGGACACTGCCTCTTTCTCTTTGGGAAACTGTGACTTGTAAGTGAGGGGAGAAAGTCAGACTTTAAAGCTAGCTTCCTTGTATGTAAACTTTGTATTTCGGTTTTTGGGGATACAAATAATAAATCTCAGAAAATCTCAAACCCAGAAGTCCAGATGGGTAATGAAATGACATCTATACCATATTTTCATTCTTTATTCTGTATTTAGCCTAAGATTCTTGAAGGTGTTATTATTTTCTGGGAAGAGGACATGGTGCCTTATACTGGAAACTCTGGATTTTATATTCATCCACAGTAACTCCCTAATTTGTGTAGAATTATTCTTTGTCCATATAAACCTATTTTCATAGGAACCATGATTGGATTTAGTAATTGTATTTACATTAAAAATTGCATAATGTATATAAATTGTTATGACTGAAGTAAAAATAAGGTTATCTTTGGAATAGCCAAAATCTCCCTAGGGTCTGAGGCCTCATAGAAAACTCAGATTCTGACTTTCTTGGCCACATATATGAGGTAACTGGATGGATAGATTAGGATAACTGAATGGAGGCCAACAGGTAAATGTTGCAGTAATGTTGCAAGGTAATAACATGGCAAGGAAATATTAATATTTACTGAATGTTTAAATATATGCCAGTCACTGTGTGAAATGTTTATGCTCAACAAATGTAATCCCCAGAAAAGACTTGGAAATGGTTCTAAGACATTTAACTTGTTTTTCATAATGGCAGTAACATTACAACAAATGAGCTAATCCTCACTGAGTGATTTTAAAACCTATAATCCTAATGACACCAGCATTTTTTTTTTTGCTGTTTTTATAATATGTTCATGTATTTTCTTCATCAGGACTGAATCTTATTAAAAATCAAATTCCTAGTAATCATGGAAATGAAAGTGTTAGTCGCTCAGTGGTGTCCAAATCTTTGCAGCCCCATAGCTCACCAGGCTCCTCTGTCCATGGGATTCTCCAGGCAAGAATACTGGAGTGGGTAGCCATTCCCTTCTCCTGGGGATCTTTCTGACCCTGGGATGGAAAACAGGTCTCCTGCATTGCAGGTGGATTCTTTACCATCTTAGCCACCAGGGAAAGTCTAGTATCCATATTAGACATTAGGAAGATTAAGAATTTTACTGTCTGAGTTCCAGTGAGAAATTATACATTTTTGAAAAGTAATGAAAATCCTGTGTGATTATGATACCCAGATTCATGGAAATGTAGGTTAAATTCTAGCTGCAATAGGACAGCAAGCCAAGGCTAAGAAAAGTAGCTTAAATGGAAAATACTGCATAAAACTGAGCAATAGAAACAAGAGTTTTTGTTTGACCATGACTGCACAAGGAAATCACTTTAATTTTTCTTGCTAAGCCCATGCCTTGGCTCTACATTAGACAGAGTAAACCTGAGCCCTGCCAATCAGTACTAGTAGAAGGCTCCCGGATGGTTTTCAATGAGAAGCCAGCATACAGTTGTTCATTAGCATACAATTCTAACTAATTTTCAGAAGAGTTTCTGTCAAATGAGACTCAAAAATAGTTTAAAGCAGCCCCTGTAACCTTCTCTGCTATATTTACAGATTCTTGGAATGCTTTAGAGAGTGCCACCTGGCTATTTTTCTCAATCATGGTAGTTTACAGGTCATAAATAATCCATGCATTTCTAGTCATCTTAGTATTGGTCTTCAGGAAAATAATAGTGATGATGTAGTAAACTTTTCTCTATTTGACACTATATAGGACAAATAATCATCAATTCACATTACCTCACAATGATTTCTGCCATAATTCCTTGTCACTGCCCAAATTGAATATTCAGATTATAACCAAAGGTTGATCTAAGAATTTGAGGGTGAGCTCAACTTAATCACCAGAGTAAAACTATCCCATGTTATCAAATGTATGCACCTAGATCTGAAAAGTATATTTAGACATTCTAGTAAGCAAACTTCTTAGTCTTAGATTTACTAAAATGTTTCATTTCCTCCCCTTAAAATTTATTAGGACCATTTGTTCTCTAATTTGAAGATTCTGTATCCCTGCCATAATGGAGGGAGGTAGAACTGCTTAGTCGCATAGTCATGGCTGACTCTTTGCGACCCCATGGACTGAAGACCGTCGGGTTCCTCTGTCCATGAAAATTCTCTGGGCAAGAGTATTGGGTTGCCATGCCCTTCCCCATGGGATCTTTTTTACCATCTGAGCCACCAGGGGGAAAAATGAAAATAAGGTAGCAAAACATATTGTAAAACTTTAATAAAGGAAAGGGGCTTCCTTTGCTTCTATTGGTAAAGAACATGCCTGCCAGTGTGAGAGACTTGGGTTCGATCCCTGAGCCGGGTACATACCCTGGAGGAGGAAACGGCAATCCACTCCAATATTCTTGCCTAGAGAAGCCCATGGACAGAAGAGCCTGGCAAGTACAGTCCACAGGGTCTCAAAGAGTCAGACACGCTGAAACAACTTAGCACACATGCATAAACAAGCAGATAGAACTGGAAGACCAGAAGGGGAATTCTCAACCCAATGACACCACGGAGCTCAATGAGAAGAGGAAAGACTCGGGACTCAGCCAATGAAAAGCTATAACTTCCTTGTTTCCTTAGCCCTCCCAACGTCCTTTTCCATCTACAAAGGCTTTCTTCCTTTACTTTCTGGGGACTTGCAGATGTCTTGCCATGGCTACAGACCCTGAATTGCAATTCTCTGCTTATCCCAAATAAGCCGGTCTTTGCTGGATAAATATCTGGCAGTCTATTTGCTTCAGATCCACAGTACTTCAGAAATAATATTTTTATTTGGAAACTCACTGCTAAGGCATATTAAATAAAGTGTCTAAGCAATGATTCACAATAATTTGGCTCTACTTTGCTTGACTTAAGTGTCTGACATAGATTCAGCTTCATGGATTTTTTTCTTAGAAACCTACTAGAATTTGTAAGTAAATCAATGTCTTTTAGATGAATTTATACTCCTGGAATGTGAAGTCAAGTGGGCCTTATGAAGCATCACTATGAACAAAGCTAGTGGAGGTGATGGAATTCTAGTTGAGCTATTTCAAATCCTAAAAGATGATGCTATGAAAGTGCTGCACTCAATATGTCAGCAAATTTGGAAAACTCAGCAGTGGCCACAGGAATGGAAAAGGTCAGTTTTCATTCCAATCCCAAAGAAAGGCAATGCCAAAAAATGTACAAACTACTGCACAATTGCACTCATCTCACACGCTAGTAAAGTAATGCTCAAAATTCTCCAAGCCAGGCTTCAGCAATATGTGAACCGTGAAATTCTGGATGTTCAAGCTGTATTTAGAAAAGGCAGAGGAATCAGAGATCAAATTGCCAACATTCATTGGATCATTGACAAAGCAAGAGAGTTTCAGAAAAACATCTATTTCTGCTTTATTGACTATGCCAAAGCCTTTGACTGTGTGGATCACAATAAACTGTGGAAAATTCTGAAAGGGTTGGGAATACCAGACCACTTGACCTACCTCTTGAGAAACCTGTATGCAGGTCAGGAAGCAACAGTTAGAACTGGACATGGAACAACAGACTGGTTCCAAATAGGAAAAGGAGTACGTCAAGGCTGTATATTGTCACCCTGCTTATATAACTTACAGGCAGAGTACATCATGAGAAACGCTGTTCTGGAAGAAGCACAAGCTGGAATCGAGATTGCTGGGAGATAATCTCAGATATGCAGATGACACCACCCTTATGGCCAAAAGTGAAGAAGAATTAACGAGCCTCATGATGAAAGTGGAAGAGGAGAGTGAAAAAGTTGATTTAAAGCTCAACATTCAGAAAGCTAAAATAATGACATCTGGTCCTATCACTTCATGGCAAATAGATGGGGAAACTGGAAATAGTGGCTGACTATTTTTTAGGGTACAAAATCACTGCAGATGGTGACTGTAGGCATGAAATTAAAAGATGCTTGCTCCTTGGAAGAAAAGCTATGACCAACCTAGACAGAATTTTAAAAAGCAGAGACATCACTTTGCCAATAAAGGTCCATCTAATCAAGGCTATTGTTTTTCCAGTAGTCATGTATGGATGTGAGAGTTGGACTATAAAGAAAACTGAGTGCCAAAGAATTGATGCTTTTGAACTCTAGTGTTGGAGAAGGCTCTTGAGAATCTCTTGGACTGCAAGGAAATCCAACCAGTCCATCCTAAAGGAAATTAGTCCTGAATATTCATTGGAAGGACTGATGCTGAAGCTGAAACGCCAATTCTTTGGCCACTTGATGCGAAGAACTGACTTATTGGGGAAAAAAAAAACCTCTGATGCTGGAAAAGGTTGAAGGTGGGAGGAAAAGGGGATGACAGAGGATGAGACGGTTCGATGGCATCATCGACTCAATGGACGTAAGTTTGAGTAAACTCCAGGAGTTGGTGGTAGGCAGGGAAGCCTGGCATGTTGCAGTCCATGGGGTCACAAAGTGTCGGACATGACTGAGTGACTGAACTGAACTGAAGAAGGACAGTTTTTTTAAAGTAGATTTTTTAAAAAGCAAATAAAATCCTTCCGTAAATCCTTGCTAGAGAAACATTTATCAATTAAGTTAAAATTCAAATATTTTCTCCTATTTTCTAAACGTTCTTTGTGATTTGGTTGCATGGGAAAATTCTCAGATAAGTTGGCTACTGTTTGACTCTATTGATCTATTTTACATTCCATACTTTTGAATAATTTTTGTTTTTGGATGAATTCCAAGAGAAATAAGGCATTAATAGTTGATGCACATAAAACTTATTTATCAGTCTCTGGTATCTACCTTATCATTGTATTGTTGTTCTTGTCCAGTTATTCAGTCATGTTCAACTGTTTGTGACCCTGGGGACTGCAGCATGACAGTCTTCCCTGTCCTTCACTATCTCCCTGAATTTGCTCAAACTCATGTCCACTGAGATAGTGATGCAATCCAACCATCTCATCCTCTGTCTCCCCCTTCTTCTCTTGCTCTCAATCTTTCTTATCATCAGGGTCTTTTCCAATGAGTTAATCTTTGCATCAGGCAGCCAAAGTATTGGAGTTTCAGCTTCAGCATTAGTCCTTCCAGTGAATATTCAGAGTTGATTTCCTTTAGGATTGACAGGTTTGATCTTCTTGCTGTCCAGGGGATTCTCAAGAGTCTTCTCCAGCACCATAGTTCAAAAGCATCAGTTCTTTGATGCTCAGCCTTCTTTGTGAGTCCAACTCTCACATCCAAGCATGACTACTAGAAAAACCATAGCTTTGACTAGATGGACCTTTGTAGGCAAAATGATGTCTTTGCTTTTTAATACACTGCATGCATGTTTCTCAGGTGGCAGGTAAGTTGGTCTGGGTATTTCCATTTCTTGAAGAATTTTCCACAGTTTGTTGTGATCTACACAGTCAAAAGCTTTAGCCCAGACAATGAAGCAGAAGTAGATGTTTTTCTGGAATTCCCTTGTGTTTTCTTTGATGCAATTTGATGTTGGCAATTTGATCTCTGGTTCTTCTGCCTTTTCTAAATCCGATTTGTTCATCTGGAAGTTTTCGGTTCACATACTGTTGAACCCTAGCTAGAAGGACTTTGAGCATTACCTTGCTAGCATGTGAAACAAGTGCAATTGTGTGGTAGTTTGAACATTCTTTGGCATTGCCTTTCTTTGGGATGAATGACTGACCGTGTCTAGTCCTGTGGCCACTGCTGAGTTTTCCAAATTTGCTGGCATGTTAAGTGTGACACTTTAACAGCAACATCTTTTAGGATTTGAAATGGCTCCGCTGGAGTTCCACCACCTCCACTAGCTTTGTAATAATGTTTCCTAAGGCCCACTTGACGTTTCACTCCAAGATGTCTGGCTCTAGGTGAGTGATCATACCATCATGGTTATCTGGGTCATTAAGACCTTTTTTTTTTTTTTTGTACAGTTCTTCTGTTTATTCTTGCCACCTTTTCTTAATATCATTGCTTCTGTTAGGTCCATACCATTTCTGTCCTTTATTGTGCCCATCTTTTCATGAAATGTTTTGGTATCTCTAATTCTCTTGAAGAAATCTTGTCCTTCCCATTATATTCCTCTGTTTCTTTGTATTGTTCACTTAAGAAGGCTTTCTTATCTCTACTTGCAATTCTTTGAACTCTTCATTCAGAGATGTATATTTTTCTTGTCTCCTTTGCCTTTTGTTTCTCTTCTTTTCTCTGCTATTTGTAAGGCTTCCTCAGACAGCCATTTTGCCTTTTTGCATTTCTGCTTCTTGGGGATGACTTTGATCACTGCCTCCTGTACAGTGTTATGAACCTCCGTCCATAGTTCTTCAGGCACTCTGTTTATCAGATCTAATCCCTTGAATCTATTTGTCACTTCCACTGTATAATCATAAGGGATTTGATTTAGGTCATACCTGAGTTGCCTAGCAACTTCCCCTACTTTCCTCAATTTAATTCTGAAATTTGAAATAAGGAGCTGATGATCTAAGCCACAGGCAGCCCATGTCTTGTTTTTGCTGATTCTATAGATCTTTCCAGCTGAAGGTGGAGAAGAATATAATCAATCTGATTTCAGTGTTGACCATCTGGTGATGTCCATGTGTAGAGTTGCCTCTTATGTTGGAAGAAGGTGTTTGTTATGACCAGTGCATTCTCTTGGCATAACTCTGTTAGCCTTTGCCCTGCTTCATTCTGTATTCCATGGCCAAACTTGTCTGTTACTCCAGGTATCTCTTGACTTCCTTGCATTGTTGTCCCCTGTGATGAAAAGGACATCATTTTTGGTGTTATTGTAGGACTTCATAAAACCATTCAGCTTCAGCTTCTTTAGCACTAGTGGCTGGGACATAGACTTGGATTACCATAATATTGAATGATTTGCTTTGGAAATGAACAGAGATTATTCAGTCATTTTTGAAGTTGCACCTAAGTATCGCATTTCAGACTTGTCCAACTCTTTGTGACCTCATGCACTGAGCCTGCCAGGCTCCTCTGTGCATGGAATTTCCCAAGATAGTCTTTCCCTTCAGGGGATCTTCCCAACCCAGGGATTGAACCTGGGTCTCTTGCATTGAAGACAGATTCTTTACTGCTGAATTAAAAAATGATAATGACAAAATTTTAGTTAATACATGCTTTGCTTCGTATATTTACAGTTTTATTGAAAAGCTTTAGCATCTACTCTTTTGGTAGCTTGCAAATATACAGCAAAGTAGTGATAACTACAGACCCCTACTGTACCCTACATTCCCAGAACTTCTCTAGAATATTCTAGAAGCTTGCACATTTTGATCACCTTCACCCATTTCCTCCACCTGTCCCTGTTTCAAACAGCCCCCAATCTACGCTCTGTTCCTGTGAATTCACTGTTTGCAGAGGGTGCGGAGAAAGAAAACATTTATGCATGGTTGGTGGGTTGGTGTGAATGTTAATTGGTGCAGCCATTTTTGGTAATCAGTTTGGGAGTTCCTCAAAAAAAGTAATAAAACAGTAGAGCTACCATAAGATCCAGCAGTTTTACTTTAGATATAGATCTGAGGGAAGATTAAATCACTATCACGAAGAGGTATTTGCACCTCCACATCACTGCCAAAATATGAAAACAACCTGTGTCCAATGACCAATGAATGGATTAAAAAGAGAATGTGGTGTGTGTGTGTACATATATGTGGTCAATGCACTGCTATGGTAGAAAATGTGAAAAATATAAAAAGTATACGGAGAAATCCCCCCCTCTAATTTCCATCTTCTGTCTACCTAGTTCCTATCTTCCTTAACACTTTGATAATAGCTACTGATCCTAGGACTTGAGAGTAATGGTTTTTTAGGGAACATTTTTTTAATGTTCTTTGCAAATGTGCCTGTTTAGATTTTATCTCTACATATGACATTTATAAAGCATAGCTTTATAGGTGGTGTTTTCAGTGTGGCTTATTTATTTTTCTTTACTACCCCCCAAATGGAGATTGCTTTTGCTTTTTAAAAAAATGATAGAAGAGACTTTTCTAATTTGTAATTTTATGATATAATGATCTGAAATTGTTGTACTATTTGTATTTTTTGAAATTATTGGACTATACTTTGTGTGTTAACATGAAGTCAATTTTTATAAATATTGAATGAAAACCTGAAAAGATGTGCTCTATTTTCAGGTTCTAAATTATGATATATATCAATCATATATATCCAATTAATTAAATACTACTGTATATTTTTTGTTGTATTCATTACTCAATGGTTAAAAGTCTTTACTAGCCATTTCCAGCGATTTGTTTCTCTTTCTCCTATATGAATGTCATTTGCTAATATCTTCATTTTTAATATTTTTAGCATTATATAATTTGTTATTGATGTCATTTTGTTTTTACCCAAATTGTACCTATTTTGATATAATTGTCTGATTTCTATTCTTGCATATTAAGCCATGCCTACCCTTTATTTATTGTAAGATTCTGTGCAACGGCAGTTTGAGCTAGTCTTATCTGGGGAGCAGATGTTTTCTGTCTTAGATGGCTTCACTTTGCTTCTAACCCAAGGGACCAGATTGGCTGGAGACTGGCATGTGTTGGAGGGCCTCATCTTGTCATTAGGATGTCTGGTGTCTTGTCACCGGTTTCTAGGTCTCATCTTCCAATAGGCCAGGGCAACTTGTTCCCCAAACAGTGAGACTCTTGCAGCTCTGTAGAAAGTGTTCCATAGGTTGGAGCTGGCATTGCATCTTTCCTGTGATTTCCTGTCGTCTCAAACATGTGTCAAGACCAGTTCAGATACAAGAGGCGGGGAATAAACTCCATTGTTTGACGGGAGTAACTTTAAAGTTACACTGCCAAGGGCGTGTCTCTAAGAAGGAATAAAGAATGTGGCTAATTTTACATGAGAATGTGCTGTGGTCTGTGCATTTATATCAGTGCACTACTCCTTTGCCTATTTTTAAAATTTTCATACTTACTCCCAGTATTTTGTTGTAAATGAATATCATATACAGCAGAGACTGGCTTCACTTTGCATTCCAAACTGTCTTTCCCTCTTTCTCTCCTTCACTGTTCCCTACATAAGTAGTTGTGAAATTAGTTTATGTTTTCAATAATATTTTATTTCTACTTTTCAATTTGTCTTAGTTTATTCTTTTTACTGTTAACATTTTCGTAAAATATTGTCTCTGTTAGCTTTAAATTATATTTTTACTGTAAATGCTTAAAGATAATAAATAATCTATTTTTACTACTATCTTACCCTTCTCTTAAATTTTATTAGTTGTTTCTACATACTACACAAACACACACACATACACAGGACATATGACATTTATATTCTCTATTGACCATCCTAAATTCCACGCTTGATATAAGCTTCTTTTAGAGTTAAGTGTATTTAATTTCATTATCCTTTTTGAATAAGTTTCCTCATTTTCTTGTATCAGGTGAAACCCCTGTTTTGTAATTTCCTAAGGAAGGAGTCAAAAGAAAAATATTTTCTTAAATGTGTGCATATTTTAGTGTTGGTTGCCTTTGTTCTTAGAAGTTGGGTTTCATTTATTTCCCTAAGGGCTTTACAAGTGTTCTTTACCTATGTTGTAGTGTTAGATGGAGAAACCTGCGGCCAGTATGATTTTTCTCTCTATAATTTGATTTGTTTTCCTTGTTGGATATTCAAGAACTCTTACTTTATATTTGAAGAATAATACCTTTGATAGGGTATCCTTGTGTTAACTATTATACCTCAGTGTTCCACACTATATGGTATTCTCTTTCAGTATGTAGAACTGAATTATCTTTTATTTTAGGTAAATGTTTTCAATTCCAGCTTACTTCTTTTTCCACAGGAGACTGTAATCTGTCATATGCTGGTGTTCCTTACTGTATTTTTTATATCTATTTTGCCTCCAACACTTCTAACTCCTTTTAAACATTTTCTTTTTCTTTTCTATCAACATTCTCCTTTCCCTTCCCTCCCCTTTCCTCCTCTGTCTGTGTTTCTCTTTCTCTCTCTTCCTCCCTCGTCCTCTCCCTCCAACCTTTCTGTATGACTATCTGTCCGTTTATCTATCCATCCATCAGTTGTCTATTACCTATCTGTCCACCTAATCTAATCTAAACTAATCTCTCCGGCGTTGCCTACGATCTTCACCCCTGCTCCCTGTCTCACTCTTTCTGTCGCCTCCATCCCTTCCATCTCTGTCTACCTGTTCCATATTATCTATCATCTTCCCCTCAGCTTCCTCCCTCCCTCCTTCCCACTCTCCCTTCCCTCTTTTTCCATTTTCTGTCTCTTGCTGTGACTAAACAGTGATAATTATTCTTCCCTATCCTTTCAATTTCCTATTTCTCTATCTTTTTCTTCTGTATTTCAAACGTTAGTTCGTCATCTGATATATTATCTGCTTCTGTTTTTCCTTTTTTCCCCTTTCTTCCCTGAACTCTCCTCATACTACCTTGTGATCTTTATAGAGAAAATTAATTTGTAGATCATAGGTAAGTTTATTATAAATTTTTAATGAACCACATTCATTTTCTTTTTGGCAGTGTTCTTTTGGCAAGTGTTCAAAAAGTAATGTTTAATTTTCCGACCTTGTCTTCATTTTTCTTATCCTTCTGAGCATGCTGCATCATTGTCATGTTTATCACTCATATTTGACTGTGTATGTTTTCCTGAATCAACAATCATTGACCAAGCTTCTTCTAGACAGAAAATGTTTCCAGGCTGTCTGGCATTTGCAACTCAGAAGGACTCTTTTTGTCTGATGCATCAAATGGAAATTTATGTCATTAAAATTGTCCTGTCCTATTTGCTTTTGCTGTCGCCTACTTCCCCCCAGCTCCTCACTAATTCTTAAACTACTAATTCCAGTGTCTGTGTATTTGATTGCAAATAAGAAGTAAACAATTTGCATATCAGGGCTTCTCCTCCTAAGTGTGTTTGATTTTGTGTTTTTTGTTTGTTTTTTTGCTAGTGTTTTTTGAGATCCTATTATCTGATCCTCTTTCTTTACGTGTTTCTTTTCTTTACATTCTTTCAAATGGATTCTACCATCTCTTCTAGCTGTGACACAGGTTAAAACTGCAGCTTTAACTGTTACCTACTCCTACCAAAAATAGGTATATCTTTTTATATCTTTATTATTTTTAAATGCATTATATAAAGACTGAGGAATTAAAAATTTAGAATCCATGTCCCTGTTCACAACAATGTATTATTAGTCATATTTATTTCAAAGTGAGGAAATTTGAGCACACAAATGTTAAGATACGCACACTAAATCAGGTAACTAGTTAGGATGAGAGATAGGGCTCTACTCAGGGAATCTGGCCCCAGAAACTACACTCAGACATAGATAATATTCCTGAGAATTCAGATATGAATCTAGTTTTATCTTATAAATAATTTCCCAATTAGAGCAAAATATTTTCTTCAAATGAAACTACTTGTTATTAAAGATATATTTTCAAAACTATATTTTATTTCATGAATTCTCATTTGGAAATTGTAGTAACTAGTGCTCAGTCATTGCCTATTACACTAACTGGACAAATATATTTATAAAATGTATGCATATTCTCTTATGTTGGATTATATACATAACTGTTCTTCATATTTAAATTAGTTTAAATCAACTTTGTTTTACAGTCTTTTAAATTGGAACAACTGTTCTTTGTATAAATTTTGTTTAACTGCTCTTTCAAAAAAAGTACATTTTGTTTTTCCTCATATCACCCTCATTGCTGTACTCATACCCTAGTCCTTGTATTCTGTTTTTTATTTTTCACATGAAAAAATTTTGTCACTGAACATTTTTTTTTGTTTTTTGTGTTCTGTATGTTATATTCTCTTTCTGTTCTATTATTCAGTTTATTTTTCAACATTTCCTTTTCTCTGTGTTCTAAAAAGCTGAGAGTTCTGTCATAAGTTTATGCTATTATATAAAAAACTCACTCTTCTGTAAGTATTGGAAGTCCACAAGGAGAATGTCTTTCTGTTTATTGGCTTTGATATTTGAGTAAAAATTCTATGTTTATTTCATTTTATTGTTACTTTTTCTTTATATTTAGCTTTAACTTCTGAATGAATGTGTCCTATATGTTCTATGAGGTGACTTTATTTCAATTTATTTCTTGTATCTCACTCACCTATGATGGTTTATTTCCTTGTGTTTTGCAGTAGAACTCATCCCAATGATAAAACAGAGTAAATAAGTTGTAAACATTCTTTTCTTTTTCTATTTTTGAAAGTAAGTACTAATTATTTCTGAGTTTTTAAAGATTCTTGCACTTATTATATTTCTCACACCTATTATATTTCTTATTTTACTTTCTAGAGTTCAGTTCAGTAACAGAAAACTCAAGAGATTGTTTTAACATAAAATCTTGTTACTTTCTGTGTTAGGTTAAAAGTTTTCAACAGTTTGACTTAATACTAAATTGACTGGTGTTGACTCAATGTACCTGCCAGATTTTCTGGAGACTTTGCTGGTTGATAAAGTCATTTCCCCCCAAAATGTAGTACTACTAGCAGCCTTGGTTTATACTTTTTCCTTTTTCCTTACAGTATCTCATATGTACAATGTGGAAAAGTATCATTTTGAAATTTAAAGAAATACATAGTTTATGACAATTTAGACTATCTATGTTAAAAATAATTATTGAAAATGTCACAAATGGCATTGCTAAAACAATGAACTATATTTATTCAATCAGTACAGAAAAACATTTGAAAGTTGGTATCTAGGGGAGCTGAAATTTTTGCTAAGATATTAATAGTTTATACATATTTAATGGTAAATGCTTCATTATAAGAAAAACCATTACATTAGAGATGAGAAAGATAAAGTGTTGAATCTTCATCAGAAACATATGATGACTCAGGGTAATCATTTGAAAACAGGAGATTTTGATCTAGACTTATGAAATAAAGAGAATTGTCAAGACCACTTTAATTTTGTGATTAGGCAATATTGTATTCTCCTCATATGAGAATGAATGTATTAAAATAATAATGCATAAGCCAAATTTTATTTCAGAAATAAATCTTCTTTTGTCAAGATATTAAATATCTAAAATCTAGTATAATGCATTGTTTAATTAATTCCCAGTCTCTGAAGAGTCTGTTTTCTGTATTGGTGATGATGGTTGAGACAGTGAAGTTTAGGCTAATATATTTCTGAAGTCACCTGGCTAGCATGAGCTACAGTTCCTGGTTACGTCTACTAGGCATTGGTACACAATTTTTACAAAATGAAATTAGATGTTCTCAATGTGAGTATAATTTTTCTTTGACAGATATTATCAGTTAATCAGTTGATATAGCCTGTTTCTTATATAATCTTTAAGCATTTTCAAGATAAAAAGGCAAACCAGTAAGTTTTAAGTTTAAGCTTGGAAATAAAATATAAGTTTACAGAATATGTAAGATATATATGTATATAACTATGGTTAGTGGTGCTTTAGTTGCTAAGTCATGTCTGAGTCTTTCCACTCCATGGACTGTAGCTTGCCAGGCTCCTCTGTCCATGGGATTCTCCAGGCAAGAATACTGGAGTGGGTTGCCATTTTTGAGCAGAAGAAATAGAAAGAGTGATTGGCTACAAATAATTCTAAGAAATGCTAAAAAGGAAAATTTTAACTAACTGAAGAAAACAGAATATCAAAAAGTTAGAGTCCATTGAGTGCCAACCAAACAAACTCCCTGTTGATGGTTTCCAGAACTAAAACAGAGATGTGAGAATAATGTCCCTAATTATCAAATTCAGATAATAGAAATCAAAAGAATATCTTTTTGCTGAGGAAAAACAACTCTCAACTATGGTGTGTCCACACCATGTAAGACTTACAGAAATTTGAAGTAAGTTGAAGATATTCTCAGTCATTTCTGACTCAAGTTTCACTCCCCACGGAAACTACAAAAAGAATTGTTAGCATGTATACTGCAGCAAGAAGAATATAATGAATTCAGGGGAAGATAGTAGGGTAAATAAAGCAATTAAAAATAAATAGAACAAAACAGAAAATAAAGTAGCAGGAAAATTGCAAATTCCAAATTGAATTCATGTTATATGACAGTCACTAACTGTATTGGTTGGAGTGGGTTTTTTTGTTGTTGTTTATTTTTTGTCTTCTCCATCTCTGTCCAAATAGGCTGTTCCAAACTGTCATGCAAATAAAATGCCATTTTAAAGCAATGTGTTATGTAAAATAACATATTTGTAGTAAATAAAGATGCCAGCTGTACACTTGCTTACTCAGGTAGGCTTTCTTTGGGGACAACATGTTATTTAGGATGCCACGCCTTGCTATTTTAATTTTTTCATTCTTTTTCTTTGTAGTTGGCTCCAGTCTCAGTTAGAACCTTCTCTGAGATCATCTCTGTGTCTCTTTTCACATACAAAAGGAAAATCAATGCTGCTTTTTTATTAGCCACTTTTTGAATTGAAGTATAGTTAATTAAAATTGTTGTGCTAGTTGCAGGTGCACAACAAAGTGCTTCCAATTCTTTTCCATTACAGGTTGCCATAAAACACTGACTATGGTCCTATGCTATATAGCCTGTCCTCCTTGTTTATTTTATATATTCATTGTTGTTGTTCAGTTGCTAAGTTGTTTCTGACACTTTGCAACCCCATGCACTGCAGCACACCAGGCTTACCCGTCCTTCACTATCTCCCAGAGCTTGCTCAAACTCATGTCCGTTCAGTCAATGATGCCAACCAACCATCTCATACTCTGTCGTCCCCTTCTCCTCCTGCCCTCAATCTTTCCCAGCATCAGGGTCTTTTCCAATGAGTTGGCTCTTGACATCAGGTGGCTAAAGTATTGGAGCTTCAGCTTCAGTGTCAATCCTTCCAGTGAATGTTTAGAGTTGATTTCCTTTAGGATGGACTGGTTTGATCTCCTTGCTGTCCCAGGGACTCTCATGAGTCTTCTCCAGCACCACAGTTCAAAAGCATCAATTCTTCAGCACCCAGCCTGCCTTATGTTCCAACTTTCACTTCCAATTTTATATACAGTAGTATGTATATGTTAAGAGTTCCCTGGTGGCTCAGACGGTAAGGCGTCTGCCTACAATGTGGGAGACCCAGGTTCAATCCCTGGGTCGGGAAGATTCTCTGGAGAAGGCAATGGCAACCCACTCCAGTACTCTTGCCTGGAAAATCCCATGGATGGAGGAGCGTGGTATGCTACAGTCCACAGGGTCGCAAAGAGTTGGACACGACTGAGCAACTTCACTCACTATGTATATGTTAATAGCTCAGCTGTAAAAACCTACCAGCAATGCAGGAGATGCAGGTTTGACCCCTGGGTTGGGAAGATCCCTGGAGGAGGGAATGGCAATCCACTCTAGTATTCTTGCTGGGAAAATCCCATTGACAGAGGAGCCTTGTAGGCTACAGTCTATGGGGTCACAAAGACTCAGATACCACTGAGCACAGTGTATGTTAATGCCACACCTCTAACTTATCTCTGTGTCCCTACCCTGTTTCCCAATAAACTGTAAGTTTATTTTGTATGTCTCTTTATTTTGTATGTCTGTTTCATAGACTATACTCTTTTAAACCAGTATCTTATTTTTCCTAATTGTTTTCATTTTCATTCTGAGTCATTCCTGAATCAATCACATAGTCCAATCTGATTCCATCCTTAGAGGCAGAGGTATAGGTCAACCCCCACCAAATCACAGGCCTGAAATATGGGTACCATAGAATAGGATGAAGGAGGTAATGGATATGGGGAGGGGGGCCCCCCAAAATCTGTCACTATACTCACCTACTAAAGAGAGAGAACTCAAAGTGGATTTAAAAAATTGAACTCAGGCAATATGTTATTTTAAAGAGAAATATATATATTCATGATGCACGAATTATGTAAAATAGTAATTGAAAACAATACAGTAAGAAGATGCTAACCAAGAACAGTGAATGTATAAATATCAATATGGAAATACTATCATCAAGCTCGAAATATTATGAGGGAAAGATTTAATTATTAGTAAGTAATAAGTAGTAATTATTAAGTAATAAGTAAGTAATTAGTAAGTAGTCTAAGAAGTAGATGTGATAATATTAAAATCTTCCTTACCACAAGCCTATGAGTTAAAAAATCCTCAAGCCTAATTGCATCATCTAGTGTCACCATTTATATAAATTACCACAAGTCAAACCAGAATCCAGGGTCATTTCTCATTTCCTGCATCTAATGAATGTAGGGCTCCTCAGCAAATTGGGTACCCCAAGCCTACTTCCTCTATATTTTCTTTCAATCTGATTTGCTATACTTTTGCAACATATAATAATCTCACAAACAATACTTGCAAGTGATACTTGTCTGTATCACTTTATTAGAGTAAAAGAATAAGTAACTAGACAATTAAAGTAAGGATAAAGGTAAGTTGAGTCAAACAACACAAGATTTTGTTAGAAATATGTGTACTGTGCTTAGTCGGTTAGCTGTGTCTGATTCTTTGCGACCCCATGGATTGTAACCTGCCAGGCTCCTCTGTCCATGGGGATTCAGCAGGCAAGACCACTAGAATGGGTTGCCATGCCCTCCTCCAGGAGATCTTAGCAACCCAGGGATAAAACCCAGGTCTCCTAAGTTGCAGGTGGATTCTTTATCATCTGAGCCAGCAGGTATAGCCATAAAATATTCATATATGGCCACATAGTAAGAAAATAAATATTAGCAACCAAAAGTTATCATTCAGGATAAACTCACTGACCAGAGCATAATAAATTTGAAAATCAATAAAGAAAGTAAATTTCTTTAACCTGTTATTGATAATAGAATTTTGTTTTGGACTATAAGATGTAAGAAGAAAAATGTAAAAAAGAGGACCAAAACCTCGGTGGTGGTGGTAATAGTGGTTTTTGTTGCTAAGTTGTATCTGACTTCAAAGCCTTGGACATCAGACCAAATTAGCACTAAGTGTTGGCTGAATTTATTAGCAACAAAAATAGTTCAATTTTGAATTAAGTTATATAAAGAAAATAAAGAATAATCCAAAGGAAAAAAAATAATGGAGGGGAATATGCTAAAGATAAGAACAATACATAATTATAAGGCAGGTACATGATAAAGTTAATAAATAAAATGAAGGCTAGTTCTTTTACAACTCAGGAAAATAGATATCATTTGATAAATAGAATCAAGAAAATTACAGAGAAGCAGTTAATAAACCACAAAGATGCATATTAAGGTGATTACCTAGTTTTAGATATAGAGATTTACAAATTTATAAGTGACTGTCAGGACCAAGTATTTCAAAATGAATGTGAATAGGAAAATAAGAGGGAGATATTTTTTTAGGGGAAAAATTACACATTAATTGAAGAAGAACATTTGAAATAGCCATTAGATACAGAAAAATTATACATTAAATGTCTTCATATCTGTCCCTTGGATTCTAGCAAAGGACTAGTACAAAACTTTTTTTGGACCTGGGTAAAATTAAACAAATTTTAAGAAGCGGTTACTTCAGTCTCAAAATGAGAAAAAACTAACTCATTTTACAAGGGTAAGATAACTTTGATAAAAATACAAATGTTATAGTGAAATAGGCAACTATAGGCCAATTTTGTTCTGACAAAATCATGCAAAAATTTTTAAGGTGATTCAGTAGAATAATTAGTAAAAATGCTTTAGCAATAAGTAGATAGAAGGATGGCAAAAGATTAGATCATATTTGGACTCACTAAATTCATAGGTTAAATTAGTACAGTCTATGGCATTTAATGGGCTTCCCTGGTGGCTCAGACGGTTAAAGAATTTGTCCACAATTCAGGAAACGTGGGTTTGATCCCTGGGTTGGGAAGATCCTCTGCAGAAGAAAATGGAAACCCACTCCAATATTCTTGCCTGGAGAATTCCATGGACAGAGGCTCCTGGTGGGCTACAGTCCAGAGGGTTGCATAGAATCAGACAGCCTTGAGTCACTGACACTTTCACTTTCACTAATGGCATTTAAGTGGGCCTTCCCTGGTAACTCAGCAGTAAAGAATCTGTCTGTCATGCAAGAGATGTGTGTTGGATCCCTGGGTCAGGAAGACTCTTCAGGAGAAGGAAATAGCAAGGCACTCTAGTATTTTTGCCTGGAAATCCCATGAACAGTGGAGCCTGGCGGGCTATAGTTAATGAGGTTGCAGAATTGAATACAACTTGGTGGCTAAACCACCCCTAACACCATGTCATATAAGAAACATAAGCATCTTATAGATAGAAAGAAAGCATCTGTAAAATTTACCAAAAGCAAGAGAGACTGAAGGGAATGCCCTTAGCTTGACAGAATCTAGTATCTAAAGAAGCTGTCATACTTGATGGGAAATCATTAGAATCTTTCCCATCCACAGCCACACCATCAGTGAATGAGTGTTCCCACAAACTTTAGCAATCTAGGGTTTTGTTTGTTTTGTTTTTTCCAAGTCTGATAAGGATATATATGTCTCTTATTGGAATTCTAATTTTTCATTTTTCTGAATAAAAATTAAGCATCATTTTATATATTTATTTGCCATGGTAATTTATCTTTTGTGAATTTTGCTTGTTCATACTTCTGTGGTTTTTGCAATGTTTGTTTTTCTCATGAATTTTCTATAAGTTCAGTTGCTCAGTCATGTCCAAATCTTTGCGACCCCATGGAATGTAGCACGCCAGGCCTCCCTGTCCATCACCAACTCCCGGAGCTTACACAAACTCATGTCCATTGAGTTAGTGATGCTGTCCAACCATGTCATCCTCTGTTGTCCCCTTCTCCTCCTGCCCCCAATCCCTCCCAACATCAGGGTCTTTTCCAATAATTCAGATCTTTGCGTGAGGTGGCCAAAGTATTGGAGTTTCAGCTTCAGCATCAGCCCTTCCAATGAATACCCAGGACTGATCTCCTTTAGGATGGACTGGTTGGATCTCCTTGCAGTCCAAGGGACTCTCAAGAGTCTTCTCCAACACCACAGTTCAAAAGCATCAATTCTTTGGCACTTAGCTTTCTTTATAGTCCAACTCTCACATCCATATATAACTACTGGAAAAACCAAAGCTTTGGCTAGACAGACCTTTGTTGGTAAAGTAATGTCGCTGCTTTTTAATATGCTGTCTAGGTTTGTCAAGGAGCAAGTGTCTTTTATTTTAATATCTATTTATCTCTTCTCTTTTCCTTGCATGCTCTGTTTATGTCTCTCTTGAATCCTCTCATTAAATTTGGTTGCAGACAGACTTTCCACGTTATAGATTGTCTTTTCACTGTAATTTTTGTGTGTGTGTGAAGCAGACTTTAAATTTTTTGAAATGGTAGAATTTGTTACTTTTTTCCACGACGCTTTGCATGTTTTATGTTTTGCATTAAAAAAAAAAAATCCTTCACTATGCATATACTAATGCAGTGATTGAGAACATGGCCCAAAGGCAGGCAAACCAGCTTTGAATTCTCTCTCTCCTATACTAGCTGAGTAACCTCAGGCAAGTTATTTAAATCCTGTGTGGTAAGCAGAATTCTAAAATGGGCCCCCAGATGTCTTGCCCTTTAGCATGCATACTCTCTATGACCCCCTTCTCCTGAAGGTTTGGATATAATAGCTTACTAATCAATTGTCTTTTGGCTAATCAAGAGAGATTACTTGGATGGGGCCCACCCAGTCAGGCCCAGCTTTCAAAGGGACTGAGTTGTCCCTGAGGTTAGATGAAATGAATTCTGACAGGGCTCATGCCTGTAGGGAGGATTCCATTAGTAGAGAGAAGGCAGAATGAAGTGTCAGAGGGCCTTCAGAGAAGATTGTGTGCCAAGGCCCTGAAGGCAGTTTGTTCCGGGTCACTTGCTAGCAAGGCAGTGGGGACCTCAGTCACACACATCCAAGGAATTAATTCTCCCTACAACCAAGGAAACCTGGTGCCGGGATCTTTCTGTAGTTTTGTCTCCACAGGAAGAGAGAGTCAACCACCTCCTTGATTTCAGCCTTGGAAACCTGGAAGCAGTCAACCCACCTCGGCTCCTGACCCATAGAAACTTTGAAATAAGAAATTGGTACTGTTTTCACTTTTAAGCTTTGTGATGGTTCATTAGCAGAAAGCTTCCTTGTTTCTAAAATGCAGGTAATAGGAGTGTCTCATTCATAGACTTTAATGTTAAGAGTGCTTGAGTACATCAATATAAACTCAAAAAGTGCTTAGCAGTGCACAAGTAAACACTGTATAAATGATTATTTTAAAGATACTGCGGCTGCTGCTACTAAGTCACTTCAGTCGTGTCCAACTCTGTGCAACCCCATAGATGGCAGCCCACCAGGCTCCCCTGTCCCTGGTATTCTCCTGGCAAGGACACTGGAGTGGGTTGCCATTTCCTTCTCCAATGCAGGAAAGTGAAAACTGAAAATGAAGTTGCCCAGTCGTTTCTGACTCTTAGTGACCCCATGGACTGCAGCCTACCAGGCTCCTCCGTCCACGGGATTTTCCAGGCAAGAGTACTGGAGTGGGTTGCCGTTGCCTTCTCCTTGCCTTCTCCTTAAAATACTATGAAGATACTATGAAGAATATTATCTTCTATATTTTATTCTAAATCCTTTTATAGTTTTATTCTTTAATTTTAGCTTTATGGTTGACTTGATATTTATTTTTGGGTAGGAAGGATCAGAGGCAGGAATCCATTTTTCCTTCCTCCTTCCCTCCAGCCTTGCCTTCCTTCCATGGAGAAATAATTGGATCACTTGAAAATTACATACTTTTCTCAGTGATCTGAGAAATCATCTCTTTTATAGGTTAGCCATTCATGAATGCATTTCTGTACACTCTGTAGTGCTCCATTGATTTGTTTCTTTTCTTGTACCAATAACTCACTTATTAACATAAGTCTTAATATCCAGCAGGGAAAATCTCATCAATTTACTCTTCATAGGTTTTTCTTCTTTTTTTTTTTTTTTTTTTGGAGGAATAAGACATACATATTAAAGTGCATTGTTATTATTGTTCAGTCGCTCAGCCATGTTCTGACTTTGTGACCCCATGGACTGAAGCTCTCCAGGCTTCCCTGCCTTTCACTATCTCCCAGAGTTTGCTCAAACTCATATCCATTGAGTCAGTGATGCCATCCAGCTGTCTCATCCTGTGTTGCCCCCTTCTCCTCTTTCCCTCAATCTTTCCCAGCATCAGGGTCTTTTCCAACGAGTCTGCTCTTCACACCAGGTGGCCAAAGTATTGGAGTTTCAGCTTCAGCATCAGTCCTTCCAACAAATGCTTAGGGTTAATTTCCTTTAGAATTGACAGGTTTGATATCTTTAAGAGTCCCAGGGACTCTCAAGAGTCTTCTCAAGCACCACAGTTCAAAAATACCAGTTCTTCTGCACTCAGCCTTCTTTATGGTCCAGCTCTCACATCCATACCTGACTACTGGAAAGACCATAGCTTTGACTATACAGACCTTTGGCAGCCAAGTAATGTCTCTGTTTTTTCAATGTTGTCTAGGTTTGTCATAGCTTTTCTTCCAATGAGCAAGTGTCTTTTAATTTCATGTCTGCGAGCACTCTCGCAGTACATTAATGTTAACTATATGGATCAGTAGTTTCTACATTCATGTACTTCAGGCTAACTATCAAACAGACCAAGATGTAGAATGTTAGCAATATACATATGTCTCTCATGCACAGTACAAGTCTCTGTAAAACCCCTTCCCAACCACAGAGCTAACCACTGTTTGGGTTTCGAAAACACAGATTTGTTTTGACTGTTTTTGAACTTCCACATAAGTATTATTATACTTTTTTATATATATTTTTTTGTCTATATTCTTTCACTAGACAGGGTTTTTTGAGATCCATCTATTTTTGTGTATAGTAGGAATCTGATTTTTTTTTTTTTTTTTTTTTTTTGCTGAGTGGTGTTCCATTGTGTGATTATACTGCAGTTTATTAATCAGTTTTCTTGTTAATGGGCCTTAAGGTTCTTTTCTTTTTCAATATTTTGAGAAATGCTCCTAAAAACAATCTCTTAGAAGTCTTTTTGGAGAAGGAAATGGCAACCTACTCCAGTATTCTTGCTGGGAAACCCATGGACAGAGGAGGATGGAGGGCTACTGTCCATGGAGGTCACAAAAGACTCAGACATGACTTAGTGAGAAAACAAGAAGGAAGTTTTTTAAAAAATTATTTTTATATGCACTTATTATCTTGGATAAACAGAAAAAACCTAAATGACCAGGTCATAAAATATGTACATGTTTAATTAGAAACTTCTAAATAGCTGTCCAAAATTGCTGTATAATTTAACTTTTACCAGCATTGTATGACAATTCTAGTGACTGTTTTCACAAATATTTATTAACATGGTAAGTCAGTTTATTTTTGACCAACCTATTTTATCCAGTCATTCCCTCATTTTAATTTCCATCTGCTTTTCCCTGGTAGTGCATGTTCTATGTTTATGTGCTTATTCACCATTTAAAAACCTTCCTAGTGAAATGTCTCTTCAGGTATTTTTTGAGTTGTTTGTCTTCTTTTTACTGACTTCTGATTGGTTTAACATATGTACACAGCACATACCTGTGAATGTGTAAATATGTATGTGTGTGTGCTTAATCACTCAGTCATGTCCAACCCTTTGTGACCCCATGGACTATAACCCGCCAGGTTCCTCTGTCTATCAGATTCTCCAGGTAAGAATACTGGAGTGGGTAGCAATTCATATATATATATTTAGTTTTTTTTAAATATAAATTGTGATACTACATATGATTTTATTGAAATAAAGGGTTTCATGCAAAAAAAAGCTGGAAAGTCATGATACATTCAATTAGCATTTATTGAATACATAATGACTAAAGACACAGATAATGTTTTGAGCACTGACTATTCTGGAGACCACACTTGCTAATGAGAATAAAGCAGTGGGGCACATAAATGCAATCCTGATCTCTTGAAGCATAGAATGATAGACAATAAGCAAATTAATATTTAATTGCAATATGTACTTTAAAAATGATGAGGCTTCTCTTAGTAACAGTCAGTGTATCCTAATTAAAGCACTCAGGGAATGGAATCTCTAAGAAGGACCACTGAAGTCAAGGCCTTCACTGGGGCAAAGAAAGCAGCCAAGGTTTTTGGTTATCTGATTGAAAAGACACAATGCTGTGTGATTCAAGGTTATGATAGCAGAACTCCAAGTGTCATGCACCCACATAGAAAGAACAACCAACACAGTTTGGTTAGAAGTCTTATGAGAGGAATTGATGATAAAACAGCTAACAAAGATATCTGATATTTTAAAAGTAATTTCTGAATATTAAATTTTTATTCCTATTTTACTTTGCTTTTCTGATTTATTTTCTTACATTTAGGAAATATCGTGGTACTTAAGCTTTAGGTATCTAGTATCTTTATGGTACATTAACTGCAAAAAATATTAGGCCCTGGACTCAGGTACCATACTATGACTTAACTTGATGGAGTTTGTTATCATTTACCTACAACCAGATGGACAAATATGTCAAATGGACCACATTGAAGTGATATGAACTGACCTAATATAAATTACAATGAAATAGATTATTTACTTTTGGCTTTTAACATAAATTTAAAGCAAGTTTGTGTCAATGGCACCCATGACTTTTGAACAAGGGTAGCATTCTTATTTAAGGGCCTTTATTTGAATTCTGTCAACCCACAAAGAAATTTTGCATGCATGCAACACAGCATACACAATAAATTAGGACACAAATTAATCAACTGGGTAGTACACAACAATTACCTTTTTTGCACACAAGGATAAATCATCAAAAACTTTCTCAGATTTGCTTTCTTAGTGTCTAACATGATTAATTATACTTTTATGATTTGAAAAGACAAATTATTTGCTGTTATGGAGAATGACATTATTGAGTTTTAAAGCTGTGCTCTTTTCCTCCATCTGGAAATTCTTTCATTTGGTAACACCAATTGAAAGCAGCTTTCAAAGAGGCCTTTCCTCCCCCTTCAGCCTTGTTTCACATCCAGCAAAGTGCCTGTTTCCATAAGCAATATTTCCATTTCATAAGATTTCTGATCATAGAGTAGATCATCATGTACTAGGATGAAGTTAAAGTGGAATAAACATTGTGTAATCTTCTTGCTCCAAATGGATAGAACTGCTTCTCAATTTAACAGATTTTGAAAATATTAAATGCCTTATAATTCCTTGAAAAGTAAGATACTTTTGTTCTAAGCCTATGAAAAAAGCAGGCTGTTGTTGTTCAGTTGCTGAGTTGTGTCCAACTCTTTGTGACCCCATGGACTGTAGCATGCCAGGCTTCCCTGTCCTTCACCATCTCTGGAAGTTTGCTCAGACTCGTGTCCATTGAGTCAGTGATACCATCCAACCATCTCATCCTCTGCCACCCCCCTTTACCTCATGCCCTTTGTCTTTCCCAGCATCAGGGTTTTTTTCCCCAGAGAGTCAACTCACCCAGTCATAAAACACAGAGTAAATAAGTTGTAAACATTTTCTGTTTTTGAAAGTAATTAGGAATTTTTCTAAGTGTTTAAAGATTTTTATACTTATTGTACTTTTCACACCTATTATATTTCTTATTTTACTTTCTAGAGTTAAGTATATAGCACATGAACAGAAAACTCAAGAGATTATTTTAACATAAAGTCTTGTTACTTTATGTGTTAAGTTAAAAGTTTTAAAAACCTTGATGTAATACTAGATTGACTCTTGTTAGCTGAATGGAGGTCTTCCCTTGTGGCTCAGCTGTTAAAGAATCCACCTGCACTGCTGGAGACCTGGGTTCAGTCCCTGGGTTGGGAAGATTCCCTGGAGAAGAGAAAAGCTACCCACTCTGGTATAGGAGCTGAATGGGAGAGTTGTTCAGTTGCTCTGTCATATCTGACTCTTTGTGACCCGTGGACTGCAGCACACCATGCTTCCCTGTCCTTCACCATCTTCTGGAGCTTGCTCAATCTCATGTCCATTGAGTCACTGATGCCATCTAACCATCTCATCTTCTGTTGTCCCCTTCTCCTCCTGCCTTCAAGCTTTTCCAGCATCAGGGTCTTTTCTAGTAAGTCAGTTCTTCGCATCAGGTGGAGCTTCAGCTTCAGCATCAGTCCTTCCAGTGAATATTCAAAGTTGATTTTCTTTAGGATTGACTGGTTTGATCTCCTTGCTGTCCAAGGGACTCTCAACAGTCTTCTCCAGTACTACATTTTGAAAGCATCAGTTCTTCGGTTTTAGTCTTCGAAACAAGGGAGACAGAAGATATAGAAAAAGAATATTTTTCTCAATTTTAGATTTCTCTCCTTCCATTTAAACTGGTAAAATACACTGCTTGCAATGTAATGATGACTTCTTTGATTACTGTTATTTTCTGTTCACTTGATTTGAATTTTGGAAGCTGCCGCTCTTTTACTGACCATTCACAATTGGCACTAGTGGTAAAGACCCACCTGCCATTGCAAGAGATGTAAAAGACATGGGTTCGATACCTGGGTCTGGAAGATGTAAGAGCCACGGAGTCGACACCTGGGTCAGGAAGATCTCCTGGAGGAGGACATGGCAACCCACTCCCGTATTCTTGTCTGGAGAATCCTATGGACAGAGGAGCCTGGAAGACTACTGTCTGTGGGGTCATAAAGTCAGACACAACTGAAGCGACTTGGCCCACACAGCCCACTCTTTTACCATTTAAAGGAAGGGGTACATATAACATCCTAATGCTGTTTATAAATATTTTTTTATTACTCAATGTCAGATGATTTCTTATAATGCTGAAATCAGTGCCAATGTTTTATATAAGCTGTGCTTGAGTAAGCTGCAAATGATGAGTAAATACATGAAAATATTCTTCAGGAAAATTGACCTGAATAAAAGTATCTTTCTACCTACCAAATCCAGGCCTATACAACCAACACAGAAACAGAGAAAACAACTGCAGAAAGTCACAAGCAGAACATTATAAATTCTGATTTCAGCAGCCAAGGGATCACCTTGCAGGGTCATGTTGGAAGACAGCACCGAGGCAGGAATATTGGAAGGTGAACAGTATACTTCGTACAGAAATTGGATGACAAAACTGCTTAATATTCAGTTCAGACTGAAATGGGTAGTGCAGAGTTAAGCATATTAAATAATTCAAAAGATGAAGCATCAGGAAAGAGGACCTCTTTTTATTAGACTAGGATTCATATGTCTTTTTTAGCATGATAAACAGACACTGAGTAAATCAGGAAAATAAATTTTTACCCACTGCAGTTAGCAAATGCTTCTGCAGCCAGGAAAAATTACACACAAGTTGATACAGCCAGGAAAAATGATACAAATGATACACAAGCCAGAGGGCTCCAAGAAATGATAGAATAAAGTTCAAGAAGGAAAGACAAATTAAGATGAAGAAAACCTCCTTTTAATCTAAATATGCTGGGATGTTATTAGTTTCGATAGGGAAGTCACACATGGAGATGATACAGATAAGGACTGTGACAAATAAGGTATGTGACACCCACCTGCTGGCATCCTAGTCCATGCCTATCCAGCTACAGTCTTGAACTGTCTTGTGCTAAGTCTAGTGTGTATATCAGTATCCTGCCTCTTTTTAAAATAAGGGTTACAACACCTAAGTTACATGTGTTCCATGAATCGGATAGAATATTTATATTGCATACCCATTCTTGATTCTGACACGTGGTAGGCACTCAATAAATAACTTGCTTAGTGAATAAATAGATGGGTTATATAAGTTTCAGTAAATAAGATCTATATTTACCTCTATTGAATTTTAGTCCTATACTCCTTTGATTTCAAATTCAATTGAATAATGCACTAATCTAGCACACCTCTCCAGTCTGATCTCCCGTTGTATATATTGAAAGTATTTCATAAATAGCCTACTCATTATCCCTTGAATATTCTCTAACCTGCTAATTTTTGCTTTTGCTCACCCCCAAATGCCCTAGTTTCTTCTCATTCTCCTCTCAAAATTATGTTTATCCATAAAGTGAAAAATCTGATGAACTCTTCCATCACTGAACACTCACTTCCAAATAATGATTTAATCATAACACTGTATTTTTGAGTAGCTGAGTTGTGTCTGACTCTCTGTGACTGTGGACTGTAGCCTGCCAGGCTTCCATGTCCGAGGGATTTCCTAGCAAGAATACTAGAGTGGGTTGCCATTTCCTCCTCCAGATGATCTTCCTACCCCAGATTGAAATTGCATCTCCTGCGCCTCCAGCATTGAAGGTGGGTTCTTTACCACTGAACCACTGGGGAAACCTATCATAACACTAAGATTGGTATTATGGTATCTTATGATTGGTTTATAAAAGCATTTTAACATATAGTACTTCTCATTTCATGTTAATTCTAATCCCTTCCTAAAGCAAAATAGTGATGTCTCCCATGATGTCTTTCTTGTTTGTAAGTTTGTAATTTTTCTGGACATTTTTCTTCTGGATGATGTATTGACATATGAATGTGTGTGCATGTGTAACATTTCTTTTTGTGTTCCACTCTGTTTTAATTGGTGTAAGTTTGCTAATATGAACTAATGAATCAAGAGCTTAGAAAAGAGCCTGGAACAAAGGTAATAGACAACAGATATTTACTGAAAAATGACTTGAGGTCCCTTGCTTAAAGAATTATTTTTAAAATATATATATATATATTTATTTATTTATTTTTGGCTACACTGTGTCTTTGCTGCTGCACATGGACTTTCTCTAGTTGTAGTGAGCAGGGGCTACTCTCTAGTTGAAGTGTGTGGGCTTCTTATTCCAGTGGCTTCTCATTCCCCAGGCTCCAGGGTGTGTGGGCTTCAGTAGTCGCAGCTTCTGGGCTCACTTGCCCCATGGCATGGGGAATCTTCCTGGTCCAGGGATCAAACTTGTATCCTCTGAAATGGCAGGTGGATTCTAAACCACTGGACCACCAGGGAAGTCCTTAAAGAACTCTTAACTCATGATCTGATGAGCTCTTCCAATGCAATTAGATACTGATGTATTGTGTTTGCAACAGGGACCTAATTGCTATATCCAATGTCACTGTTAATACAAGATGCACTTCTTTCCTGTGATAATACCTTTTAAAAAGCAAGTTCAGAGCTGAACATTATTACATTACACCGTCATTTAATTCTAAGGGTGAAAAGGGATCTCGTTTTATGCCACAATTTCTTACTCTTCAGATCTGCTAGTAAGAGTCATTCATATTATTATTTTGTAAAGTGGTCTTTTCATGAGTTTTTGTCAATTAGAGGTACTCACTCTACATTCTAACTCATCAAAATTTTACATAAAACATAAACCTGGAATGATATAGGTATATTTATTTCAGTTTTTAAATGATTTAAGAAAATATTGACAAATATTTATAGACTCTCAGCTTAAATAGGAAACTGGAGGTGTCAGAATTGTGATATAATATTTGCCATGACTTCATTAATAATGTGTGTTTATTAGGTGATAATTATTCTCTTCACTCTGATTGAGGTGGAAGTGCATTGTGAGTAGTTTCCCTTTTATGAAGAGGGATGATCAAAAAAGTCAGGACTTTATAATCAAGGGTACAATGTAGGTCATTGATTTCATACTAAATTCTTAACATTTTTTGAACAACTTTAGGTTTGTGTATACTCTTAGTTAACCATGAGTTGTCAGTATTGACTGACAGAAAGTTTAGAGTCCTTTAAAAATTTATGGCCCTTTCAGGAAAGTGCATTTCTAGGCTATTGTCATTTTAAATACAGACACAAAAATCAGGATGCTGAGCAGCTTCTGAAGTATAATGATGTTAGACTGCAAATGTCTTTCTTTCTGCTAAGGCCATTCTGCATGTCAGAATGGTCTTTCAAACTGTAAATCCATGAGGATGAAAAGTTTAAAAACACTTTTTATCCTAGAACTTACAGTTCTGATATGACTTAGCTTCCTGCAATGCAGAAGATCCAGATTCGATTCCTGGATGGGGAAGATCTGCTACCCACTCCAGTATTATTGGTCTCCACTTGTAGCTCAGCTGGTAAAGAATCCTCCTGCAATGCGGGAGACCTGGGTTTGATCCCTGGGTTGGGAAGATCCCTTGGAGAAGGGAAAGGCTCCAGTCCAGTATTCTGGCCTGGAGAATTCCATGGACATATAGTTCATGGGGTCACAAAAACTCGGACACAACTGAGCCACTTTCAGTTTTCACTCCTCCTTGGAGAACTGGGTTGACTACAAAGTTCATGTTATTTCGGTGCTACCCTATGTTTACAGTAGAGTAGATATTCTCAAGTTAGGCAATTAAAAAGCAGTAATATCTATTTAGCCTGACTTTGACTAGACTAGGGGCCATTTAGGAGGTACCATTTCAAAAGTTCTGGTCATTTTAAAAATACTTTAATGAAAATTTAGAACTAAATGGACAGCATTGTCTGTTTGGCTTTAGAAATTTAGCCTAGTTAAGTTTTCTAGGTGTACTAATGTGAATATAACTCATGGGCTTCCTAGCTGACTCTGTTGTAAAGAATCTGCCTGCCAAGCAGGAGACGTGGATTTGATCCCTGGGTCCAGAAAATACCCTGGAGAAGGAAATGGCAACGGACTCCAGTATTCTTGCCTGGGTAATCCCACAGATTTAGGAGCCTGGCTGAGTCAGACCCAATTTAGAGACTAAACAAAATATATATATATATATATATATATATATGTATGTATATATATGTATGTATGTATGTATGTATAACTCATAGTTAAGATTTAAGAATGCCTAACACCTTAAATCTATTAACTTTAAAAATTGAAAACTGTGTTTATGCAAATATTTATATTTAAATTATTTGACAGTAAGTGTTGGATTCTATCTTATTCTGTTGAACAAACTTTTAAGGTAGCTGGAAGCTTAGAAATAATTATTTTACAGGTATTTCACTTTTTCAGATTTTCCTGACACAAGTATATAGTTTTGTGTTTTATCATCTCTCTTAACTTTTCTAAAAAAATGTTAGCCTTGACCTGGGGTTCATTATTTTTTCAATCATGTTTTTTATCTTGAGGCAACTCTTGGCTTTGTTGAGGAATACCAAAGACAAAAGCATAACAAGCAATTGAACTCTTCCCTTTTTTGGTTATTAAATCCTTTTTATATATTGTTTCACTTTTTATTTTTTTGGATTTGTTTAACAAAATTCAGCTATTGCTTCCCTGTCAACAAGAGATACTCTTTAGAGGTCTTTTGGTTTCTCATAAACAATTGTGATAATTTATTGAGGTGCTTTCACAATACATACATAAAATATTTTGTGATTTTCTATATCTTAATGTGTACTGAATTTGCTATAAAGTATCTTAAACTTTTATGACTAGCTATTCCAGTGTATCTCATAACATTCAATAGCCATGCATAAAACATCTGATGATTATGCTGTTTGAAATCTAGCTTCAAAGATTGCAATTTAAATAATTAGGAAATTGGTGAAATATTTTCTTGCATGTCACTTAACAATTTTTTTTCTCTAAACTTCTAAAACACATTTCTGCAGAGTACTATAATTGATACCACCAACACATACCAGGAGTCACTTATGATTCTATTAAAACTGAGATTTCAGTTAGTCATTCTAATAAAGTATTCTTATGTGTAGGTTCTGTACAGAGCAATGTTTTGTGTGATAGGATGAGACAAGTGATATCAGTATATTGTCTATTGGACCCAATGTACAATAAAGAAGATGAAAACTTAGCTCAATTGCCACAATGCAGAAAAATGATAACCAGTCTTGGAGAGCTTGAGGTGTTATAAAAGTTGTTTTTTTTTTCTGTTGTATGAGAATAATTGTTTTAATTTGCCTTAATCATTTGAATGAATTTGCATATCTTATTCTCAAACCACTGTATATCTTCGTGGAAGGAAATGGACTAGCATGCTTTTATTTTTCAAGAGAAGTCTAAATATTATAGTACAAATGCAACATTGTTAGCAACCCAGGCACTTGTGCAATAGGATTGAGTGTGAAAATTATAAGCACGTGTTTAAAGTATAATAGGACTTGCTACAAGTTTAGTTTAGATAAATAACAATGATGATTTGTATATATAGAGAAAATTTAATATTATTGGCTTTAAGCAACATTAGTCTGCAAGGTATATACCTTACCTCCCCTTCAGAAGGATGCCCAACAATATAAAATTGGTTAAAGTCAGAAAGAAAAACAGAGGTCTGAAATATAGTTTTATGGGACTTACTGCTGTAAGTAATGGACTTACTTCTGATGTAATGTTTTCTGAAGAAGACGTCTTTTTAATTAGAATTTTCTGTTTTTGTTTTGTTTTAATTCTGCCCTTTAACTCAACCTGTATTTGGAAAGAGAAAGGCACTCTGTCGCACTAGTTCAGCATGCCATGAAAGTTCCATGTGGTAGCCATGGTTAGAGGGGGCTTCCCAGGTGGCACTGGTGAAAAACCTGCCTGCCAGTGCAGGAGATGTAAGAGATGTGGGCTTCAACCCCCAGGTCAGGAAGATCCCCTGGAGGAGGACATGGCAATCACTCTAGTATTCTTACCTAGGAAACTCCATGGACAGAAGATCCTGGCAGGCTACTGTCCATAGGGTTGCAAAGAGTTGGACATGACTGAAGCAATTTAGCACACATACACACGGGTCTGTTAGAGTCCTCCCCCACAGCCTGTGAATTTAAATCAGCTTTGCTTTATGTTTCTGTTTAGGTCATTAGGACATGAACACCCATCCTTTTCTCAGGTGTCTTTTATCCCAGTATTTTCAGCAAACCTAGGGCTACTTGCATATGTTGAAAAGAAGTCATTGCTTTTGTTAGATTTTGCCATTTATCATTTGTTATCTAAGAAAGAGACTATCACCTAGAAGGTAAAATTCCTCTATGGTGGATTTCAAATAGTCTTGCCTTTAGGCCTTTGCTTTCTGGGCTAAATGGTGAGTGTTGAGGCCCCTGTGTGGGGCTACATTACAGGTTAAGTCACCGTTTTAGATGCTCTTTTCAGTGCCGTCAGGAACGTTCAGACAATGGACTTACCTGGTGGTCCAGTGGCTAAGACTCTGCACTTCGTCCAGAGGGCCCAGGTTGATCCCTGGGCAGAGAACTAGAACTCACACGCCACAATGCACATGCTGCAATTAAGACCTGGTACTGCCAAACACATAAATAAATAAAAAAGAATATTCGGACAGACATCTCTCAATTCAGTTATAAGGATAGTATTAGTAAAATCACTTCTGCACTGTGGCAGGCAGAATTTTAAGATGCTCCCCAAGGTTCCACACCATCCTGGGGACTGAAAAGGAGGTTGACAGCATATTATTCCTGTGATCTGATAATGTTATATGGCACAGTTGACTTCAGAAGATATTATGGGCTGGTTTAAATTAATTTTAACAAGTTGTTTAAAAGCAAAAGGGGGTTCTCCTGCTGGTTCCAAGAAGGGAAGTCAGAGATTTTAAGAGTCAGAGGGTTTTGACACAAGGGCATTTTCCATTGTTGAGATGGAGGGGGCCACGTGGCACCACCTTGAGAGCCGCACTTGGATCTCTGGTCCAAGCCAGCAGAGCCTCAGTCCTACAACCCAGAAGTGGATTCTGCTCACAACCTGAATAGACTTAGAAGCACATCCTTGCCCAGTTTCAGGTGAGGATGCAGCAGACTGATGCCTTGATGTCAGCCTCATGAGACCCTCAGAACAGTTCAGCTGCGGCAGACTGCCAACCCCAGAACCCGAGATGGTAAAGTTGTTTTGTTTAAAACTGCTGTAACTTGTGCCAGCAGTCAAACTGAACCTAGGTCGTGTGTGTTCCACTGTCCCTTTTGTTAAAGTTCCTTTCAGACTTCTCACATGTCCTTCGTATTCATAGGTGTTCTGTCAGAGTCAGAGCCACTTCAGTCCACAGGCTAGTTCTGATAATTTGCAAGGTCAAAAGGAAGAGAAAGGACCGCATGTTATTTTCACAAAGAAGAATAGGGAATAAAGTAAATTAAAATAGACATGTAAAGTAGGTACCCTGATAGGCCACCAATTTTAGCCTGTCTTGTTGTTCAACTCTAAAGCCCTCCACAGGTCATCCCATGAGCCATGAGTTGTGGCTGGGTTTTGCATTACCTTTGCATCATAACATAGCAGGGTCTAATTAAGATGGGCCCAGAAGTCAAATATTGGTGGTGGTTGTTGTTTAGTTTAGTCGATATTGACTGTAAATTTTAAGATAGTGGTTTACAAAAATGTTGTTTGATTAAAAAGACATCTTTCAAATATTGCTTGTGTTCACTTCATTCTTCTCCGCCTGGCACTATAACCTTTTCTAAGACGTTTGTAGTCTATCCCTTAGATCTCTTACTCTCATTGTCATATTTTTATATCATTTTTGTCTCTCTCTCTGTGTTTTACTATGATTATGTTCTTCCACTTCATTTTCAGTTTCACGATTTTATTCAGATGAGTCTAGCTGGCTGTTAAACCCACCTGTTGAGCCATGCATTTTGTTGTATTTTTCAGTTCTATAATTTGCATTTATCTTTTGCTTCACATTGGTTTGGCTTTTATTTCTTGACCAAAATGATAATACTGCCTTTTGTAATAAATACAACCTGGGACTTCCCAGGTTGTGCTAGTGGTAAAGAACCCTCCTCCCAGTGCAGGAGATGTAAGAGAGAGTGGAGTGTTCGATCCCTGGGTGAGGAAGGTCCCCTGGAAGAGGCATGGTGAACTCCTCCAGTATTCTTGCCTGGAGAATCCCACAGAAAGAGGAGCCTGGCAGGCTATGGTCCATGGGGTTGTACAAAGTCTAACATAACTGAAGGAACTTAGTGTGTGCATACTTAACTCATAGTGAATATACCTATTTAAAGTCAGTACTTGAACAACTTCATTATTTGGATTCTCTATGGATCTATTTTTTTCCTGTTTTTCCTCTTGTATTTGTCTGATAATTTATCTCGTTTCATATGTACATGCTTATCTTCTTAACTTTTATAAAGAAATGGGGGCATAGAATGGTGTCAGCTTTCCTAAGAGAATTTAATTTTCATGCTGATAAAGCTGGATTACCTTAATCTAGCTGTAAAGACAGAAATAATTCAAAGCTAGGTTGACTTCCTTTATGAATATGTCTGATTTTGGTTAACCTGTAGTTAGACTACAGCTTGTTGGACTCCAAACTCAAAGCCTAGGTAGGAAGATTACCAAGACATCAACATATTTTCTGGCAGCCTGTTAACCACAGTTTTGTCTCTCCTGGTCTCAGAAGGCCATCAACCGCTCCTTATCTCTTCTCTGATTCTTTTTCAGCTGTCTCTTTCGGACAGCTAGTTTGTATCCTACTTTGTTATCAAAAGGAAGCTTATTTGAATTGTATGTAACTGTCAATACCCCTCCGCCAAAACAAATTGGTCTAGCTATATTGTTATACGCAAGTGTTAGTCGCTTAGTCGTGTCCGGCTCTTTGTGAGCCCATGAACTATAGCCTGACAGGCTCCTCTGTCCATGGAATTCTCCAGGCAAGAATTCTAGAGTGGATTGCCATTCCCTTCTCCAGGGGCTCTTCCCGACCCAGGGATTGAACCCAGGTCTCCCACATTGCAGGCAGATTCTTTACCATCTTAGCCACCAGGGACTGAAATCTTATTGTAATATATATGTATAATTATATATACTTTATATATGTTATCTATTATATATGAGGGCTTCCCAGGTGGTGCTAGTAGTAAAGAATCTGCCTGTCAATGCAGAAGACTTAAGAGATGTGGGTTCGATCCCTGGGTCAGGAAGATCCGCTGGACGAGGGCATGGCAAACCACTCTAGTATTCTTGCCTAGAGAATCCCATGGAACAGAGGAGGCTGGTGGGCTACAATCCATGGGGTCGCAGAGAGTCAGACAGAACTGGAGGCACTTAGCATTCAGCATAGCATGAGTCAAACACAACTTAGCAACTAAATAACAACAGATTATAAACACATATTTTATGCTTACAAAATAACTTTGATTGTAGATTTAATGAAAAGTCCATAAGCTTACTGTTCAAGGTAAATACCTGAGTGTTAGGTTATGCAAACATTACAATATATTCTTACAGAATAGTTTATTTGAAGTCTCTACTCTTTGCACATATCAGATTTCTGGATACTTGAAAAGACATTAGAAGAAAAGTAATGCATTATATTAGAAGTTTTATAGTTAATAATGTTTATTATGTGCAAAAATTATAATTTAAGGGAAAAAAGAATAACCTAGTAAAAACTGTTAAAAACACTGTAAACTGCAAACAGAGTTTTTCCTGTTTTAGAAATTTTGCAATGAAAATTAAATTTTAGGTACAACACATATTGGAAAGAAAGGCAATAAATTCATTTTTTATAGTTTATTAATGTACAAATAATGTTTTGGATATTTGAATTCTCATTATGGTTACTGTACTTTTGTAGACAAATATATAATTATTGGCTATCTAAAAAAACTCAAAAAGTAATTTGTGTACCTCTTCCTTTTGCTTTTGAAATAACATTACACAGGATAAATTTTTGATCCTTCAGTGAAAGTTGCTTAGTTTTGTGATCATGTGTGATCACTCTTTGTGATCCCATGTAGCTTACCTGCCAGTCTCCTCTGGCCATGGAATTCTCCAGGCCAGAATCCTGGAGTGGGTAGCTATTCCCTTCTCCAGGGAATCTTCCCAATCCAGGAACTGAACCCAGGTCTCCCACATTGCAGGCAAATTCTTTACTGTCTGAGGCACCAGAGAAGCCCTCGTGATCTTTAGGGATGATTTTTTTTTCTCTCTAATATATGGTCCAGATTGCCCTCTAAACAATAATATCTTCCAAATTAAGTTCTTTTACTCTGAACATAAACTGAATACAATATATATTCCAATGTATTGGTACAAATATATCATTCATAGAAACCAAAGTAATGATAGAGCAAAGATAGAACACTACAGTATTATATACTTAGAAAATAAGGCATATTCACAAATAATATTTATAGCTATTTTTATTGGCATTATATGTGTTCTTAAATGCATACATTGTAGTATATTATTTCTTCTAGTGGTCTAGTGATGCCTTTTAATTACAAACACTAATCAGAGCCCCTAATAATCTTCATCTTTCCTGGATGTAATTAGATGTCACAGGGTACAGATGTATTCTCTTATTTTACCAGAATCCATCATAATTTTTTATCTCATTTGGCAACTCTTCTAAGAATGTTTCTATGAAAATATTAACTGTGAAGTAAATATTTATGTGAATTAAAAATAGTTATATTTGATGATCAGTGACTCCTGTTAAGACTAAGTAAACCCAATGTGAGCCAACATATCTTCATTCTAAGAAACATTTGTTTTTATAGACACATGCTATCCTGTGAACTTTGGTATGAAAACCCTAGACCAAAAAGAGAAATGCCATTACAAAAATAAAAATATGGCTTGTTCTGGTGGTACTTTGTTATATATTCATACTCTTGCAAAGAAAATTAAACTCAAAGGTAGAAAGACATATAGAAAGAGATGAGTTCAATCAAGAATAAAATGAAAATTTTGAAATTCTCAAAAGATGCTCTAAGCAACATTATTTACTGGGAAAGTAGGAAGTTTTGTTCAAAAGCAGGAGGTGTGTTCTGATTTTGTTTCATCTCAAACAAGAATTGTATAATTTATGCTTTGATATACTAAAACCATTTAAATTTTCTGTTTCTACTAAATTGTATAAATGCAAAATAAGTGCCTTTCTACCTAAGACAGGCATTTAAGCAAAAGGCAAAGGATTCTGAAACTTCTACTTACCATACCAGAAAAATTCTTAAATTTAGATTTATTCATTAGTTCCTTCTTTCCTTTAAGATGAATGTATTAAGTTCCCATACTCTATGCCAAGACTCCCTGGCTGGAAAGGAAGATGCAAAGATATGTGATGAATATAATAAATATCTAACCTAAAGGATTTGATATTTAATTTTAAAAAACAGGATATATAACCAAAAAGGAAAGAATAAAAAGCCCTGACTGCACGCTGGAGATGAGATGTGGTATGGTTTGTTCTCAGGGGTGGGTACTGATGATTAAGAAGAGTTTCCTCCTGAAGAAAACTTGAAAAAAAATGTGGCTTAGAGCTTACTTAACAAGAGGACGTGCTTACGTAACATTACCGAGTCTAGGAAAAGCATGTGGTGAGAAAAGCTGCAATTTGGAGCTGATCAGAGAATTGCAGAATGTGGAACCACCTTATAACATAAGGTGTATTTTATGGCACCTTAAAAATCATGGCTTATACAGACCATGCACTGATAGAACTTGTTTTTTATTCTGCTGCCAAGTATCAGGCAAAAATCCAAATCCTGTGTCACAATTTCATACAACATAGAATCTGAAAATTGAGGAAGGATTCTAAACCTCTGTGTTTTATGGGTAAATTGGCCATTTAGAAGATCACACTGGAAGCTGTTAAAAGACAGAAGAAGTTTGATGGAAAATCCTAGAAATAGATTTCAGCCAAGACAGTGTTACTGTTACTGCAGTAACTACAAGTTAGTGTTACTACGACTGCAGTGATTCCTAATACCTACATTTTAGTATGTCCTATACATTCTAGGCACAGTGTTAATCAGTTTATATATTATCTCATTATCATGTGAAGGACAAACTTATGAAGACAGAATTTACATCTCTAGTTTTAGTCTAGATTCTTGGCAAAGCGACACACCAAGAGGGGAACAAATGTGAAAGGTTTCTTTTTTTGTTTTTTTCCTGCCAAGAAAAATGCCCATGGTGGAGAAATGGGAAGAGATCCAGAGAAAGAGGGGAAAGTCTTCAGACCGTGATGTAGGACTGACTTAGAGTCAAGAGCGAAGGGTCTGAAAAGTGGGTGGGAATGATTTACACGGCTATGGATTCTAAAATAGTTATGCCAAGACTGTCAGCCAATGTTTGCATTTTGCAGTTAGGTATCTATATATTTGTCGTTAATTGGAAGTGTAGCCTCAGGATCTGGAGTCTTGTTTTTTTTTGCATGTGGGTGTTCAGTAGTTTTGGCACAATTTATTGACTAAACTACCTTTGCTCCACTGTATTGCCCTTGGTCTTTTGTCAATGATCAGCTGACTTTCTTTTTTAAACTGTTTTTTTTTTTTTTTTTGTATTGGGGTATCACATATGCAGATGACACCGTTTAATGGCAGAAAACAAAGAGGAACTAAAGAGCTTCTTGATGGAGGTGAAAGAGGAGAGTGAAAAAGCTGGCTTAAAACTAAGCATTTAAAAAATTAAAATCATGGCATCTGATCCCATCAGTTCATGGCAAATAGATTAAGGAAACAGTGACAGACTTTATTTTCTTGGGCTCCAAAATCACTTAGGATGGTGACTATAACCTTGAAATTAAAAGACATGTGCTCCTTGGAAGAAAAAGTATGACCAACCTAAACAGCGTGTTAAAAAGCAGACATCACTTTGCCAACAAAGGTCTGTCTAGTCAAAACTAGGGTTTTTCCAGTAGTCATGTATGGATGTGAGAGTTGGACCATAAAGAAGGCTGAGCACTGAAGAATTGATGCTTTAGAACTGTGGCGTTGGAGAAGATTCTTGAGAGTCCCTTGGAAAGCAAGGAGGTCAAACCAATCCATCCTAAAGGAAATCAACCCTGAATATTCATTGGAGAGATTGATGCTGAAGCTGAAACTCCAATATTTTGGCCACCTGATGCAAAGAACTGAGTCATTGGCAAAGACCCTGGTTCTGGGAAAGATTTAAGGCAGGAGGAGAAGAGGACGATAGAGGATGGGATGGTTGGATGGCATCACCGACTCAATGGACATGAGTTTGAGTAAACGCCAGGAGTTGGTGATGGACAGGGAGGCCTGGCGTGCTGCAGTTCATGGGGTATCAAGGGGTCAGACATGACTGAGTGAGTGAACTGAACTGAAATTTTTCTCTGCCAAACTTTCCTCCCATCCAGGCTGCCACAGAACATTGAGCAGAGTTCCATGTGCTATACAGTAGGTCCTTGCTTGTTACCTGTTTTAAATATGGCAGTGTGCATTATGTCCATCTCAAAACTCCCTAACTTTCCTCCCCACCCACCACCAGAAACTCTAAGTTCATTCTCTAAGTCTGTAAGTCTCTTTCTGTTTTGTAGGTAAGTTTAATTGTATCGTTTGAGTGTCATACTGAGTTATATTCCATTGAACTATATGTCAGTTCTTTCATTAGTACTTTCACCACACTGCCTTGATGATGGTAGCTTCAAGATAGGTAGCATCAGTCCTCTAACTTTGTTATCTTTCAATATTATGTTGGCTATCCTTGGTCTTTTGCCTCTACATATAGCCTTTAAAATTAGTTCATCAATATCCACACAGTTACTTGCTTGAATTTTTTTTGGAATTGCATTGAATCAGTAGATCAAATTGGGAATAACTGATATATCTTGATGATATTAGTTCTTCTTATTCATAAACATGGAGTAAAGAGTACTCCTAAAGAGGTGTGACAGATTCCAGAGTCCACAGGATATGGAGTTGGTTGAATCTAGTGAGTGATTTGATTGGCTGAGGGACATTTTATTATCAATGTATTGATAGCCTGGGATTCTTGCTTAACATGAATTGGGTAACTGTGGCAGAGATAGCTAATTCAGAAAAAGAAACGGGTTTGAGGCATGGATCTTGAGAACATTTTTGGCCATGCTGATTTCAAAGGGCAGTATGGTGGCTGACTGAACGTTTGAAGGACACAGCTGTATGGATGAGTCGAAATTTTGGGTGAGTGGCCTGTCCAGAAATTTAAAATATGTATTATCAGAACATAGTTTATCAGTCCATCTGAAATCAGGGATGTACAAATGCAAAATGGCTTTATTTTTATCTAATTATTGCTTTTGACAAAGAAAAGATATAGCCCCTCAGATGTCAGCTGAGAGTTGACCCTGAAGTAGCAGCTAGGACACAGTGCGCCACAGAACAAAATCATTCCACTGAACACCAGTGTCGGACAAGGCCATTCTGTGACTGCGGTGAGTGAGGCCCAAACAGGACTCCTCATGTGGTCGTGAGCACAGGTAAACACAGCAACACTCCCCAGACCACGTGAAAGAGGAAACATTGCCTTCTGCAGGCTGACATGAATGCCCACTTTCGTGCTGTCAACTCCAGCCTTTGCTGTGCTCTGTAGGGTCTGCCTCCTAGTTAAAAGCATTTGGTACCGATCCCAGAAGAGTTCACTCTGAATGCCATCATCCAATTTTGGGCAAAACCGTGCTGTTCCTGCAGATGATGTGTGTGCTGGTGGAACACACTGCGGCCTCGTGTTCTTTGGCATCTTTGCTAAAAAGTCCTGTTGTGTAGGGTTTCATACATAGACTTCACTTACAGTAGCCTTCCCCTGGAGCCAGAGAGAACTTCTTAGCAAGCCAAAATGTAGGAATGTCTGTGCTTCCCTGGTGCTCGATGTGTCTGTTATAACGTCATATTTCCTCTGTTGTTTATACTTTCTCCACTCAGATGGGCTGACAAGATTAGCTGAGCTGTTCTGTGAGAAGTAGGGATGAGATGTCAACCTTCCTTTCTTGCTGTCATCCCTGATAACTGTTTTTGGACATCCGCATTTCTGAGGATGGAGCTTCCTTCTTTGATATTAATAGTGATGATAGAAAAAAATGTGCTTTTTCATCACATGGGGAAAGGAAGGGGATAAACACAATAGCACACCATGCCTTAACTCTTCTGTCCAGTAGCTATTAGCCGTATGTGGCCATTTACATTTTAATTAATTAAAATTAGGTAAAATTTAAAATTCAGTTTCTTAATCTTTACCGGCTACATTTTAAAGGCTCAAAAGCCATGAGTGGCTTGGTTGCTACTATCCTGGATGGGCTAACATGCAGAACATTTCCATCAATACAGAATTCTACTGGACAGGCTGCCATAAAGAAGGAGACACATTCTGGTTGAATGGAATAGAATAGCAGAGCGATTTCATTGGTGTATTCATTTTCTTATTGCTTTGTAATGGTTTCCCTGGTGGCTCAGTGGTAAAGAATCCACCTGCCAATGCAAGAGGTGTGGGTTCGATCCCTAGGTCAGGAAGATCCCCTGGAGAAGGAAACGGCTACACGCTTCTGTATTCTTTCCTGGGAAAACCTGGACACAGGAGCCTGGTTGGCTGCAATTCATGGGGTCAACAAAGAGTTCAGACATGAGTTAGCAACTAAACAACAGTAACATTTCTGCAATGTAGGAGCTTGGATAAACACATTTTATTAACCTACAGTTTCCAGGAACCAGGATTATGGGCCTGGCTTAGCTGGAACCTCTCCTCAGGTCTCAGACTGCAATCAAGACATTGAACAAGCTGTGTTCTCATCTAGGGTTTGGGGTCCTATACCTGGCAAATTTAGGTGGTTGGAAAACTTCAGTTTCTTGCAGTTATGTGACTGAGGCTCTCTGTTTCTTCCCAGCTTCCCACTCCTAGAGGCACCTGTAGTTACGTGCGCTGTGCTTTCATAGACAGTCTACAGCATAGCTGTTCTGTTCTTTAGGGAAGTTCTTGTTGTTGGTCAGTTGCTTAGTCGTGTCTGACTCTTTGCAACCCCATGGACTGCAGCACGTGAGGCTTCCCTGTCCTTCACCATCTCCTGGAACTTGCTCAAACTCATGTCCATCGAGTCCATGATGCCGTCCATCCACCTTGTCCTCTGTCGTCCCGTTCTCCTCCTGCCTTCACTCTTTCCCAGCATCAGAGTTTTTTCTAATGAGTTGGCTCTTCACATCAGGTGCCCAAAGTATTGGAGATTCAGCTTCAGCATCACTCCTTTCAATGAATGTTCAGGACTGATTTCCTTTAGGATTGACTGATTTCATCTCCTGCAGTAGAAGTAGCTTATCTGACTTCTTCTCTGTGAGCAGCCTTCAAGCAGTCTGACCTGATTAGGCCAGACCCACCCAGAATAATCTTTTTCCCATATAAAACATAATTATGTGAATTATATCTCATAGGTTCCACACAAACTCACCATGATTATACAAGGTGTTTATTCTAGGAGAAAGGTATTGCCTGCCACAATTAACCTCTTTGTTCTCAAATGGGTGTTTTGGCCCCAAAGCATTGCGACTTTCTTCAGTGTAAGACAATTGACACAAACTTTGATTTAGATTTAGAACTAGTTTATCAGATTTACAGTTAAAATGTCTCTTCCACATTTCTGAAAGCATGAATGTGGTTGATATTGAGCAGAGAGATTGCTTAACACTGTAAGATCAAGGGGAGAGAAAAATTAATCCTGGGGGTCAGCAAATGTTTAAGGGATAGATGGAGGTCATGGAATGAGGCAAGAATAGCCAAAGAATCCAAAGAAAAGTAGAGACGGTGTTCCTCTCTTAGGTCAGGAAAACTATAAGAATAATAAGTGTTAAGATAAAACATGCAAAACATTTCACAACACGGTCACACGCAGCAGAAAGTTTGCATTTTAGGGGTGACTCATTGCGTTCATCACTGAGTTCAGTAGTGGCAAGTGGAACAGAATCATGGTGGCAAGATACTTTAGACAAGAGTACGGGGAAATCATATACCATGTCTGTTTGAATGAGGATGTTATAGGAGACATAATAAATGAGGTCAGCATATCTTAATTTTGCATAGTGTTGTGTCTGCTTATTTATTTCTAACATAGAAAGACAAGGTTGTATACTTACAGGCGTTAGGGGAAAATAAAAGCAGGGAAACAAAAAGTTTAAAATTTTATGATACACAAAGGATATTTGATAGACTAGGAATCTGTAAGAGAAGAAAAAAGATAGTTCTTGGGAAGAATACTTTCCCTTCTTTTTTTTTTTTAGGTTCTTTGCCTGCCCTAATATGTAAATTGACATAGGAGAGATAAAGAGAAGAAAAACAAGTCTAATTGTGTGTAAATGGGAGCTCATAAGATAGGAGACTCAAAGAAATGACCAAAGGAGGCAGCTTTTATGGCTTTATATAATAAAATAATAAAATTGTCAAGAATTGACAAGACAAAAACATTTGGACTGGGAGTAGTAAATTAGTGAAAAGTAACCTAGTTTGTTTATACAGCTTTCGTGGCCCCAAATTCCCGGTTTCTTGTGATAAGGTGCAAGGAAGGTACCCTTCACATGGACAATTTATTTCCTCCTTTCAGAGGCACAAGGGAGAGTCAGAAGATCCTTTTTGCATTGGCTATTTCTTAAGTAACTTTAATTCAATATTACTAATATGCCAAAGTGATATGTTTGGGGATGACATATTTTGTTTTCTCTCAGTAGAATGAAGGATAAATGTATAAGCAAAACTAATCCAGGGATGCTTCAGAAGACAAACTTGGGTATAGAAATACAAATAGATACATTGTATATTAGATGTTTTTAATTTTCTAAATGGAACAGATACAAAGAACAGTGTTATTTGTTGGGACTATGAGTTATGGTCATTGAGTAGGAAATCATTAACCTGATAAGGATTAGAAAATATGTTGAAGTCATGAAATGATCATAGCTAAAAAAAGGAATGCCATATGAGACTGAGTCACGGTTGAAGTGGGGGTTAATATATCTTGTTGGCATCAGTTTTCATAATTCTGTGACTTTCCACAGCAAACGTTTATCACAGTGTATATGTTAAAACATGAGTCCAATTGTAGCATTAAAGGGGATTTGCACTGTCCTCCTCTACAAAGGATTAAAGAGATTTGGGTTGTGATGAAAGGTAGGTGATTTGAAACAGGAAGAACAATGCAGAGGAAAAAGAAAGGCAAGGCCAGGACAGGCAGATGGAGAGAAAATATCAAGTTAGAAAGACTGTGTTTAGAAAGAGTTAGAAAGATTGGGCAAAAGTTGGATGGGAAGATGTCAAAGATAAAGATACTATTTAATGTTGTTAGAGCAGTTATTATTTTATATAAATAGTTTTGTTTATTGCCCGTGTAATCAAGTTTTTTTTTATTTTAATTAAGTAACAGTTTAGCTTTTTCCCAATATGGCTGCAAAACCTGAAGAATTACTAGAATTCATTAGCATTTTCCCAAAAGAACTGAGATAATGTGCAGTTATCTATTTCAGTGTGGCTTTAAATGTGCAGAAGCAATGAGACAAAACATGCAAAGATAATAGTGTTCCTTTGCCAAATAAATAGTAAAGAATGTGAAAAAATGGCAATTCTTGACACCACAAAGTGTCGTTTGGGGAGGAGGCACTCAGGTCTATGCTGTCGGTTTCTTGACCGGTTGTCGGTCTGGAACCACTTTGTGAAAGGTGAAGGCTGACAGCTTGGGTAAATCATTGTGCTTCTAAAATCACTAAATGCTGTCTCCTTTTTTGAAGGAGAGTGAAAAATGGCATACCAAAATATGCCACCTTGAAGTATTGATCACTTTGAATTAAAGGCACTTAAGTAACAAGAAGTACATGAAGACACCCTGATCCTTCTTTGTCCCCCTGAAAGCAGGAAATCAATCTCCCACATGAAGCTACCCTGCCTGCCCCAGGAGAATAAAAGACATCCTCTTTGTGGACGGAGATAGGAAAGTCAGGGCCAAGGAGGCTGAATGGACACATCTTGTTGCTTCTTCACTAACCTCTCATCCCACATCCAAACCCCTTTTTTTGTCCTCTTTTTTACGGTTTTATATCTTTGGCTGCACTGGGTCTTGGGGGCTGTGGCTGTGCTTTCTGCAGTTGGCTTGAGCAGGGGCTGCCCTCTAGTTGCGATGCGCAGGCTTCCATCAGGGTGGCTTCCATCAGGGTGGCTTCCCTTGTTGCACAGAACAGGCTCTAGAGCGCAGGGTCGGTCGTTCTGGTGCGTGGGGCTTAGTTGCCCACAGCATCTGGGATCTCCTGGACTATGGGCTGAACCTGTCTCTGCTGCATTGGCAGGTGGATTCTTAACCAGTGGACCACTGGGGACGTCCCATTTTGTCATTTCTTTACAACTGTATTTTTTACATGTCGAAGAGGTATAAATGAAGAAGGAAATGGCCACCCACTCCAGTATTCTTGCCTGGAGAATCCCCACCGACAGAAGATCCTGGCGGACTACAGTCCATGGGGCCACAAAGAGTTGGACACGACTGAAGTGATTTAGCAAGAGGAATAACATCTGCCTGCTTTGGTCATTCCTTTGAGTTTCATACTTTATGAGCTCCTATTCATGAAAAATTAAATATTTTTTCCTGTTAATCTGTTTTATGTCAATTTAGTTATTAGGCCCAAAAACCTAGATGGGAAGCGAACCTCGGCATTCTATACAGTTACTGTCTCTCAAATTTTATAAATTTTTATTCTATTTCGGATGATTATTACTGTTTTAATGAAAGCTCATAAAAATAGTTTATTTATAAATTACACATTACAGTTGAAAAAAGCTGTTAAAAATAAATTCTGAACCTAAATGGACAGTATCATGTTGAGAAAGCCTATTAATTCATTGTCTTAAGAGACACTTTTATGGAAATTTCTAATGAAAAGCAAAACAACTACATTTCATCTTGACTATGGAGCCTCATAAATGATAGTTATTTTGTATTTCAATGAACAGGTGTCAGAGGACAACACCAACAAAGAAATTAAATGTAAGAAAACAAAAATAATCTGCTGTCTAGAATAGTGCAAGAGTCTATTTCTTATGTGAAAAGGAAGACGTTCTTATTCAAAAGCACATTAGTTTAATTACACATGTATGTCTTTAAGCTTTATGTCACCAATTTTAGAATATAAGATAATTTTTCAATGTCTCCTATTTTATAAACACATAATAATTATTCAAAGTGAAATCCAAATGACAGATTTCAGTTTCATTCAGGGGAATGTATGGTGTTTATTTTAGGATATGCAAAAATATAAGTATATACACACACATATATGTGTATATATATACACATATATATGGGGCTTTCCTGGTTGCTCAGATGGTAAAGAATCTGCCTGCAATGCAGGAGACCTGGATTCAATCCCTGGGTTGGGATAATCCCCTGGAAAAGGGAATGGCTACCACTCCAGTATTCTTGCCTAGAGAGCTCTATGGACAGAGGAGCCTGGCGGGCTATGGTCCATGGGATCGCAGAGTCAGACACAACTGAGCAACTAAAACACACACACATACACACAAATATGTGTGTATGTGTGTGTATATATGTATGTATGAATGTATATATGTATATTCCTTCTTTCCTGCATTTATTTGATGACAGCAGAAAAAATCTCAAGTTTGGAATTAACACAGTAAAAACTGAAATATATCTGACTCCAGATTCCATTTTGTAATACAGTTGTTGCTAAAGAACTTTTGCTTAAAAAAATTCTAGTATGTTTTAATTTAGTTTCTTGAATGTCTTTAATATTGTGATTTGTAGTAAGAAGTGCGTACCTGCTTCTTGTCCCTGTTTCTGGCTCCTGTGTTTCCATTGTGACAGAATTTATTTTGGGGGGGCTCCAAATTCACTGCAGATGGTAACTGCAGCCATGAAATTAAAAGACGCTTGCTCCTTGGAAGAAAATCTATGACCAAGCTAGACAACATATTAAAAAGCAGAGACATTATTTTGCCAACAAAGGTCCATCTAGTCAAAGCTACAGTCTTTCTGATAGTCATGTATGGATATAACAGCTGGACTATAAAGAAAGCTGAGTGCCAAAGAATTGATGCTTTTGAACTGTGGTGTTGGAGAAGATGCTTGACAGTTCCATGGACTGCAAGGAGATCCAACCAGTCCATCCTAAAGGAAATCAGTCCTGAATATTCATTGGAAGGACTGATGCTGAAGCTGAAACTCCAATACTTTGGCCACCTGATGTGAAGAACTGACTCATTGGAAAAGACCTGGATGCTGGGAAAGATTGAAGGCAGGAGGAGAAGGGGATGACAGAGGATGGGATGGTTGGATGGCATCACCAACTCAATGGACATGAGTTTGAGCAAGCTCCAGGAGTTGGTGATGGACAGGGAAGCCTGGTGTGCTTCAGTCCATGGGGTCGCAAAGAGCCAGACATTACTGAGCGACTGGACTGGACTGGACTGAACTGATGTTATGTTAATGAGGTAACTTTTGGATCCCACCTAAAGACGGAGGCTGTTTGCCAGCAGAACCAACTAGGTAATTAATTAATTGGCTAATTAATTAGCTTTCAATCATACCCCCTGTATTCTGAGATGGGGAGGGCAGCAGGAGGTTGATTCAATTACCCATGGCCGATGAATTCATCAATCATATCTATGTAATGAAATCTGCATAAAAACTCAAAAGGACAGGGTTTGGAGAGCTTCCTGGTTGATCATGTGGAGCTGTTGGAAGAGTGGCATGCCTCTATGTCATGGATGTTCTTCACTTTCCATACTTTATTCCCTGTGCATTTTTTTCCATCAACTTTTCCTGAGTTATATACTTTTGTAATAAATGGGTGTTTAGTAAATGAAATATTTCTTTGAGTTGTCAGTTGCAAATTATTGTTGTTCAGTTGCCAAGTTATGTCTGACTCTTTGTGATCTCATGGACTGCAGCATGCCAGGCTTCCCTGTCCTTCACTGTCTCCCAGAGTTTGCTCAAGCTCATGTCCATTGAGTCACTTATGTCATTCAACCATCTCATCTTCTGTTGCCCTCTACTCTTCCTGCCTCCAGTCTTCCCAACATCACGGTCTTTTCTGGTGAGTCGGCTCTTCTCATCAGGTGGCCAAAGTATTGGAGCTTCAGTTTCAGCATCAGGATTGTCATAGCTTTTCTTCCAAGGAGCAAGTATGTTTTAGTTTACTGGCTGCAATCACCATCCACAGTGATTTTAGAGCCCAATAATATAAAATCTGCCAAGTTCCCTTTTATCCCCATCTATTTGCCACAAAGTGATGGGACTGGATGCCATGATCTTAGTTTTTTGAATGTTGAATTTTAAGCCCACTTTTTCACTCTCCTCTATCCAAATTAATGAAACCCAAAGAGGAGACTGTAGGAACCTCTAATAAATAGCCTGATTGGTCAGAAGTACAGGTAACAGCTCAGGCTTGTTACCAGCATCTGAAATGTGAGAAGGGCAGTTCTGAAGGAATGAATCTGTAACCTGTGGAATCTGATACTATTACCACAGAGTCAGAATTGAGTCAGGGTTCCAAGTCTCGTCTGTTGGTGTCAGGGGAACTATTCCCTCACATTGGAAATTGGGTCCAGTAACCTGATTTAACACTCCATTATGAAGTGACTAAACTAAAAACAAATTAATGTATGCAAAATATAAAAAAACAAACTATAAAGGTTTAAATATTTAGTTAAAAAATATATTGCCTTATCCTAAATCTCTAGTTCAACTCAAGACATTTATTTTTATCCATTTTTGTTTTGTTGGTCTTGTACTACCATAAAAGGAAATATCAAGCTTATCCTCCTCATATTACAATTTTTAGACAGATTCTTCTGAGTCTTCTCTGAAAAATGAAAATTTTTCTCACATCTCAACTCCCTTCATCACTGTACCAAATAATTCATGCAAATCCTTTTACTACTTGTCATTAAGACTTTAAATATGATACCCAAATCTGCATTTCTTGATAAATCAATTTGTAAAAATCTGAGCTACTCTAGATAAGGAAAACAGTACCTCTCAATTGCTTCTTTACTCTTATTGCTTCCAATTTCCTAATTCTGTCATTTGTCTGTTATTATATAACTTTTAGGTATACAATATCATGGATCAACATCTCTGAACATTGCAGAGTTATCACCTCCACGTGCCTTGTTAACACACATCACCATTACATTGACTCCTTCCTCGAATTTTGTCTCACGTGAACACCATCCCCTCTGGTCTATCTTTGTTTTTACTTTGCCATTTTGTTCATTTGTTTAAATTAGCACAGTGTTTAGTTTTTATCCATTTGTCTCATTTTCACTTACCTTGCAAGTCTGCCCATGTTGGATAATTTCATTGATTTTTTTTGTCTACTTCATTTATTTCTGCTCTAATATTACATTTATTTCCTTCTGTTCATTTTGGACTTTGTTCTTTTTCTAGTTTCTTTAGATGTAAGGTTAGATTATGGGCTTGAGCTTTTTCTTGTGTCTTGAGGTAAGCCAGGTGTTTGGGTGCTTGCCTTTCCTCTTTGGGGTCTAAGGGCTGTGGTGCATGAACAGGGAGCCCAAATCACTTGCTCCTCAGGAAAAAATAACTGTACCTTTGTGATCCTTCCCAATTATGGGTCACCAGCATTGGAGTGTGGGTTTGTCTTTATAAGATTATATCTGTGTCTCCTACTCATCTTGGAGCTGTTCTTTTGTCCCTTTTTTGGTGGAGACTGTCCCTCTATTTTTCATAATTTCAGAAGAAATTATTCTATATCTAGTTGTAGATTTGTTGTGCCCGTGGGAAGAGTTGAGTTCAGAATCTTCCTCCATCATCTTGTACCCTTGGGCTGTATCCTTACTCCTAAATGCATAAAGTTTAGATTTTGAAAATATGTCTTTTGTACTATAGCCCATGCTTCTGGTTGAACAAAAATGTAAAGTCTGTTGATAATTCAGAATACTATTGACAGTAGATCCAAATTGATTTGACCCATACAGAAAATGAGTTATCGTATCACAAGCATGTGTTTCAATGGAAAAAGAAATCTCATGCAGGATGAAATGATCTTTGCGCATAGGGCACTTTTATCTGTCAGTGCAACAAAAGAGATTCAGTCATCACACTGTATTCGACACCAGACTCTGACATCAGTCAATCTAATCTACCCTTTAATACAACAGAAATGAAATAAAATAGCTGCTGAACAAATATTTGTAAGCTAACATTAAACATTATAGAAGGAAAGTGTCACAATGATATGAGAGCCTTGAAGGTATAGTGGTTTGTGATTCAAGGCAAGAGTGTTAAAAAAAATAAAGTGACCTTTATATTTATTCTGCATTGCAGCGCAGTGAGTTACTGCGGGGAGAGGGAGACAGTCCCATTCTGTCAGAGGGAGGCTCCGTATCAAGCTTAACTTTCTATAGGAGCAGAAATTTCCACTTTCTAAAATGGAATTCCAGTTTTCATGAGCTTCATATTTTCATCTGTTAGGCAGCTGGTTTTCTCAGACAATTATTGTAAGTAGTTATTATTCAGACCCAGTAGCAACTGGCCTGTGTTTTGCTGTTGAAGCTGTTCTCAGGCTACAAAGCAGCACAGTGGGGTGTGGTCTGAGTGCTGCTGCCCCTCCTCTCCCCAGCGTTCTCATGCTGAAACCCTCACACACACACCGTGGGGTGGGGTTAGGAGAGGGAGGCTTTGGGAAGTAGTGGGTGATCGGGGTGGAACCCTCACAGCTGGGATGAGTGCCCTTATTCCGTAAATCCCACGGGGTCCCACGCCCCTGCCACCCTGAGGGGACACGGGGCCCTCACCGGGACCCCACCATGCCGGCACGCTTGTCTTGGACTTCCATCTTCCAGGATTGAGATGACTAAATTTCCATTGTTTCTAAACTATGCAGTCCATAGTATTTCATTACAGCAGTTTGGATAGACTGACAGAGTGAAGGGCTCTCCTTAGAAAGCGTACTCCCATGTGTCTAAAAGAGCTAGTTCTGAGAGAACTCTCCACAGCAGCAGTCCAGAGTCCTTTTGTTGCTTCCCCGGTTTGAATGTGTCCCCTCACAGCCTGTTCTGTGATTCACGATGTGTCACGTTGACGATATCCCAGGATCTGGTATGCTGTGCAGTGGAGATACACAGTAAACCTCTGGCGTGGGAGTCTGCAGCTGGACTGCTGGCTGGGAATTCTGGCTACACTACTTAACCGAGTTTCTTTTTCTTTTTTTTCAATTGGAGGAAAATTACTTTACAATGCTGTGTTGGTTTCTGCCATAGTGATATAGCCACTATGGAGAACAATATGGAGATTCCTTTAAAAACTAGGAGTAAAACTACCATATGACCCAGCAATCCCACAACTGGGCATTTACCCTGAGAAAGCCATAATTGTAAAAGTCACGTGTATCCCAACGTTCATTGCGGCACTGGTTGCAATAGCTAGGACATGGAAGCAACCTAGATGCCTATCAACAGATGAGTGGATAAAGATGTGGTACGAATATGCAATGGAATATTACTCAGCTGAGTTTCTTAACTTTGCCAAGCTTCAAGTCCCTCATCTGTAATTGAGAATGATAAACTGACTTCCTAGGACTGGCCTAATGATTAAATATGTTAATAGCTATAATGCAGATGCGGATGGTGACTGCAGCCTTGAAATTAAAAGACGCTTGCTCCTTGGAAGAAAAGTTATGACCAACCTAGACAGCATATTAAAAAGCAGAGACATTACTTTGCCAACAAAGGTCCATCTAGTCAAAGCTATGGTTTTTCCAGTGGTCATGTATGTATGTGAGAGTTGGACTCTAAAGAAAGTTGAGCTCTGAAGAATTGATGCTTTTGAACTGTAGTGTTGGAGAAGACTCTTGAGGATCCCTTGGACTGCAAGGAGATCCAACCAGTCCATCCTAAAGGAAATCAGTCCTGAGTATTCATTGGAAGGACTGATGCTGAAGCTGAAACTCCAATACTTTGGCCACCTGATGCGAAGAACTGACTCCTTGTAAAAGACCCCGATACTGGGAAAGATTGAAGGCAGGAGGAAAAGGGGGCGACAGAGGATGAGATGGTTGGATGGCATCACCGACTCAATGGACATGAGTTTGAGTAAACTCCAGGAGTTGGTGATGGACAGGGAGGCCTGGCATGCTGTAGTCCATGGGGTCACAAAGAGTTGGACATGGCTGAGCAACTGAAGTGAGCTGATAATGTGGTTATTATAGTTATCAGTTTTATGAAAAATTTGTGTGATTAATCATTGTGCCTTTCTTCTTCTTTTTTTATTACGGTATAGTTGCTTTACAATGTTGTGTCTATTTCTGCTGTACAACAAAACTGAACCAGCTGTATGTGTACATATGTCCCCTCCTTCCTGAATCTCTCTTCCACCTGACCTGTCCCTAGGTCATTTATGCTTCATAATATTATTGTATCAGTAGTTAGTCCTTTATTATTTGAACAATTGTTTGAATTTTTAAATTTTTTTTCCTGGAATTTTTCAATGATTTTTTTTCCTTGTTGATCAAAACAACATAGTATAGTTATACTCATCAAGACTTTTCATCTATCTCAGATCAATATATGAAGATAGCATTCACTTTGTTTCTGCTGAAGGGCACTGAATAATATTTGGGGTTTCCTTAATGGAATCATACATACACTAATCTCAGACACCCTAACAAGATTTACCAAGTAAACAACTATATGTCGCATTTGTTTATTTACTCTCTTTTGCGTAAAAACAGATAGATATTACATCTTGGTTACATTTTTAAATTTAAGTTTCTCTGGTTTCTTAAGAAAAGGAGTGTTAAAATCTAGTAGCTCAATGTGTTTCTGGCTTTTCCCAATCAATTCATTGGCAACTGAAATTTAAATTGTAGTGTAATTTTTCTCTAAGTCAATGTTTATTCTTTTCAGGCTTAAAAGTCAACATTTTTCTTTAAGATAGCTATAGCTTATTTCATTTTATGAACTTTTGCTTATAATATTTAAATATTATCATTAGCACTTTTGAAAATATTCACAATGACACTGATATTAATAAGGATGTAATATTATCAATTAGAAATAGACTAAGACACCAAATAACATTTTGGTGAAGTTCATTTCTGTCTTATTCATTAACGTTGGTAAACCATGTTAAGACTCTATTGGATGTACAATCTTGGTCTTGTATCAATTTGTATTTTAACCTGAGACATTTATTTCAGTTCATTAAGAAAGTTTTAACAATTATTTATAAAGATTAAATTTAATTGCCTTGCATGCGAATTTCCATACTCTTTTGTTACAAGTTTTCCTAAACTTTATTTAGAAACCATACATATTGCCATAACAGGAAGGTCAACAGATTACATTTCAGTGATCAGATGAATATACCTGTTAATTAAATAATGTTTATTTAGCTTGGCAATGAACATATAGAATTATTCAGAACATCTAAAGAGAATAGGGAAAAATGTTAAGCAATCAGCCCTAGCTTAGAAGACTTCCCTGGGTTTATTTATCTTCCTGGGTTTATTCAATGAATTGTTTTTTTTGCACAGAGTGAATCTTGTTGAACATAAGGAGAAAAATCCAAGTTCCTCACTCACCTTATGTAAGCCTCACTTTCCTGGGATACTCGCAGATACAGACAATAGTAAAAAAAAGTATTCGACTGACTATGAGTTATTAATATAACACTTAAATCTTACCATGATATATCTCTCTCTACCACAATTACTGCCTGGTTTTGAGACTCTTCATTGCCATTGTGAAATTCATCCTCATCTTTTACTAACCATATTATTTTCAAAATTAGAATTTGCTACTATTAAACATTACATGTTTCATATAATGCATACATGAATAATAATAAAATATTCATTAATCTTATTCACTTCGAGAAATAATGCATGATAATAACCTTTTCACCATCAAGATATTTTAAATATTTCCCTGATTGTCCACATTTATGCTTATTTTCTGTATAAATTTTAACTAAAATGTATATAGCTTAGTTTTACGTTTAGTGAATATCAGTATCCTTAATAATCTGTAATTGTTATCAAACCTTTATTTATTCTTCAATGTTTTTCAGTCTTTGTAACAGCTTTAGATTGTTTTAAACATTTAGTTCAATTTCCTCTCAAATTTTGTCTATTTCTATACTTTTGCCTTTTGCATGTTCATAGAACTTCCATGACAGTCTCCTTTTGTTGGCACTTTATATTAATAGTCAAAATTATAAAATATCAGGAAATTACTACTAAAGTTCATATGGTAGATGGGAAAAGTGAGAATTTCCAAAGCTTTGTAACCTACCCAAGTCTCACAGCTAGTAAATGACATAGTTAGGACTTGTGCTTAGATTTTTCTGCCTAAAATCTCCTATACTTACCCAGTGTTCTGCTGCTTCTTAGTATATTATAGTTATTTATGTATTACTCTATAGTGTCTGTGTCTTTTGAGTAGGATTGGCTTTTTAGACAACTTATATGCCTTTGTTGCACAATGCCTGCTTTGAATAGATGCTTCATAAATGTTGCGTCCCTTTTACCTGTTAATCATATAAATGAGTGGTGGTCTCCTGTTTTATTGTTCAGAGGCTAAACAGACTTGATAGTACTATTAATCAGAATTAGAAAAGACCCTGATGCTGGGAAAGATAGAAGGCAGGAGGAGAAGGGAACAACAGAGGACGAGATGTTTGGATGGCATCACCTGACTCAATGGACATGAGTTTGAGCAAGCTCCAGGAGTTGCTGAAGGGCAGGGAAGCCTGGAGTGCTGCAGTCCATGGGGTCACAAAGAGTCAGACATGGCCTAGTGACTGAGCGCCAGTAAGAAATCAGAATAGGACAGTCAAGTCACTCAAAAGAGTCCAGGTTTACTTGCCAATAGACATAGAATGCATCCCCTGATTTGAACTGACAGATACTATACATCTTAATAAAGGTGAAAAACTGTGCACCCATTTTTAAGACACTTTTATAAATTTTAGTTACATAGTATAAGAATCAGTCTTTAAAAATAGCAAGAAAAATTATTGACAGAAAAAAAAAAGAACAAAAATTGTCTATACAGATACAGGCCATAAGCTATTTCTATGATTAAGATATCAGTTCAGAATGCAGGAAAGCCACATGTGGAATCTAGACTGAAATTATCTGACCCAAAAATCAAACAAAAAATTTAAAACTCTACCTTCTCTTACTGTCGTGTGGCCTGCTTGCCACACGACAGGCCAATAAATTGGTTATGAGGTGTTGAGGAAAGGAATAGAAGCTATATTCTGAAAATTAACAGATGGAGAAGATGGTAGACCAATGTCTCAAAATAACCATCTTATTGGGATCTGGATGCCAGGTTATTTTATTGAACAGAGAGAAGGACATGAGGAAGTAAAGCACTTAGCATCTTTACTCAGAAAGATAACTGACAGCAGGAGGAAAGCCAGCTGTGAGATGAAGGATGAGTAATGTTATGTAAAAGAAGATGGATAGCTAAGGAAATATTTACATGAATATATCTAACCAATACAGAATGTTAAAATATGTATTTTATGTAATGTCGACATTAAAAACAAGACAGCTGGTTATTTTAGAAGTTATAGGTTTATCCAGGAAGAGCAGAGGGTTGCAATTCAGGACAGGCAAGCTGTGGTGACTCACAGGCAAATCGGGGGAACAAAGGAGAAAGACTTGCTTTTATTGGGTATTGGAAGGAAATTAGGTTGTTCACATTTGTCCCATGAACAAAAGTTCATCGGAGAAGGACAAGAATTCAAGGCTGCGGCAGCTTCTCGTTTGTTGTACATGGAGGGAGGAACATTGCTGCTGGCAGAGGAGGAGGGTTTTGCTTCTTCTTCAAAGTAGGAGGTGAAATTCCCCTGTTGTTAGTGTTTCCCTTGCCTATGTGGTTCTCATCTTTCTCCTCTTCCTATTGATGCCGGCTGCATGAGTGGTATGTGAGAGCCTTCCCCTTCCATGGGCCCTCCTGAATTCATCTTAAATGAGGTTTGGTTTTCTTTCTTTCTTTCTTTTTCTTTTTTAAGTTTTTGGCCTCACCCCACACACAAGGGACCCATCAGGTATGGAACCCACACCCCCTGCATTGAAAGGCAGTTTTTAACCACTGGACTACCAAAGAAGTCCTGAGGTTTTCTTTCTTTATTTCACAACAGTTCTTCCTCCATTTATAATAGGGTTATGTCCCAATTAACTCACGGGAGGTGAAAATATCATTAAGTCTGAAATGCATTTAATACATTTAAACTAACAACATCATACTTACCCTAGCTGATCTTAAACATGATCAGAACACTTAGGTTAGCCTACAGTTGGGTAAAATCATCTGGCACAAAGCCTATTTTATACTGAAGTTTTGAGTATCTCTGGAGCAGGAAATGGCAAAAAAATCCCACTCCAGTGTTGTTGCTGGGATAATCCCATGGACAGCGAAGTCTGGAGGGCTATAGTCCATGGGGTCCCTAAAGAGTAGGACAGGATTGAGCAACAGCATGCGTGCTCGTTAAGTATCTCATGTCACTTCTAGATACTGTACTGATATGCAAAACAGGGTCCATGGATGGGTAGAAAACAGTTTTAAAAATATTGGCTGGTCACTCTTGTGGTCACCTGGCTGGCTGGGAGCTGTGGCTGCCACTATCCACCATTAGAGAGAATATCTTACTGCATCATGCTAACTCAGGGGAAGATGAAAATTCAAAATGCAAAGCGTATCATTTTCATGTCATCATAAAGTAAAAAGTTTAAGTTGATCCATGATGAATCAGTGAGGCCAGATGTATAATTTTGCACTTTTCTAAACAACTAACCACATTGTACCTAGACACAGCTACCAAGCTATAGATTTTCTTTTTTACCAGAAAGTGATTAATATGCCTTATTTGAATTAATATCTATCTTCAGTGTTAAGAATCATCACAGGTATGACTTATCAACTCAATTTCTTGTGATATAATTATAGTACATATTAAACTTGAAACACATGAGAAAATAGTTATACAATGCTTTATTAACTATCTAGAAAGTAACCCTGCTTTTGTTATGATAGAAGGAAATTATTGCTTGCCTTTTTTGTGCAGCATATATCTTACATATTGTTCAAGGAATCAGCAAACACCATTCTTATTAGGCGAAGAAATTTAAACACCTGAATTTATTTTGTAATATAACTAGGATATTCTTCATGATCAACTTAATGCCTCTTTCTTAGCTAGCAAGAAGAAAAATATATTTAAAAAAAGGAAAAAAAAATGAAATGGGTTGAGAAGAAAGATGAAGAAAGGCAAGTTTTCTGGTCTTTATTTTTTTTTAATATTTCTTTCTTTCTGACTATGGATTTTGCTCTAGTTGTGGCAAGCAGGGGGCTCTTCTGCAGTTTGGGCGCATGGCCTTCTCATTGCTGTGCCTTCCCTTGTTGCAGGGCGCAGGCTCTGGGGTGCACAGGCTTCAGGAGCCGCAGCACGAAGGCTCAATAGTTGTGACCCGCAGGCTACGTTGCTCCTTGGCATATGGGATCTCCTGGGGTCAGGGATCAAACCTGTGTCTCCTGTGTGGGCAGTCGGATTCTTAATGCCCATTGTCGTTTATTGTGAGCTACTAAATGAGATGCAAAGTGAAACTAAAAGGTACAAACGCTTGGACTGCTGCTGCCTGAAGCTGCACATATAGAAGAATCTGAGGCACTCTTCCTAAGGCCTGGTTTGTCAGCAGCAGCAGTCAGCCATACAAGTGCCAAGACAGCTTTCATTACGCGTGTGTGCGCTCACTCATGTCTGACTCTTTGTGACCCCATGGGCTGTAGCCCACCAGACTCCTCTGTCCATGGCATTTCCCAGGCAAGAATACTGGAGTGGGTTGCCATCTCCTACTCCAGGGGCCTCAGCAACCCAGGGATCGAACCCACATCTCTTGTGTTTTCTGTATTGGCAGGTGGATTTTTTATCAGTGAGCCATCTAGGTGGGTTTAATTAAACAAGGAGGCTGGGAGACTGAGGTGACATAAATACATAAGCACCCCCAAACCTGTAAATGCCTCAAAGTTAAAATTCAGAACCTACAGGCAACCAATCAAAACCAACCAACTAGCCTTTTCCAAACACTTAAGCTGTAACCGATCAAACAGTGGTCGGCCTTTGCTTCCTCCGTCTTTCCCCAGGGCTGTTTGGTGGGGTGCTCTCCACTAATGCCAGTTTGGCACTGCTTGGTTCAAATTGTATTTTGCTGACATAAACTCTTATAAAGTTAATATTCCGCAGTTTATCTCTGAGCAGGTTCTTCTTGGCCTTTGGACCTGATAAAAAGTTAGACTGTGGCTAGTCCTTTAATAAAAGTATTGGCATCTTCCTGACTATAAAGAGCCACAGTTTCAACAATGCTTATATCTTCTCAGATATGAGTTATTCATGTAATTAGAGATCAAGCACTCCTGGTGCTATTAGATTTCCTTATACTGAGTAAATGCTGCTTTGAAGAAGTGAAATCAGAAAAGACGTTAATCTAAAAGCAAGAACTCTGCACTGGACATGGATCCCTCATACTGACCATAACGTTAACCCTAATTAAATGTATAAATAAATCCCTAGAGAAAGCTTTGCACCACGTCCTACACAAACCTCCAACATCACTCCCTAAGTGTAAAGTCATAAAGATTTCAGAGCTTGATATCCCTTATGTTCAGTGGCCCTGAGTAGAGAGTTGCAAAATATGCAGTGAAAATATGTCAGGGGAATTTGTAAAAAGTGTTTTAATAAGAACAGTATTTTCATTATGATAAAAATTAACAATTTGGGGCATTGTGTATTCACACACATATACTCATGTGATGTTTCAATGAGTTAACTTAAAACTAATAATTATTACTGACAATATCTGTGCCACGAACACATGATTAGATTCATGTTGCAGAAATTTAACAAGTACTAATAATAAGTGTTAATCTCCTGGGAAACTGGAAGAAATATCATAGATTCTTGAGATGAATTTGTTTTGTGACATGTCTTGGCTCCATAAAGGGAAGGTGATTATTATCTCTATTGAGTCAGTCAGTCAGTTCAGTCACCCAGTCGTGTCCAACTCTTTCCAACCCCATGGACTGCAGCACGCCAGGCCTCCCTGTTCATCACCAACTCCCAGAGTTTACCCAAACTCAGGTCCATCGAGTCAGTGATGCCATCCAACCATCTCATACTGTGTCATCCCCTTCTCCTCCCACCTTCAATCTTTCCCAGCATCAGGATCTTTTCCAATGAGTCAGCTCTTCACATCAGGTGGCCAAAGTATTGGAGTTTCAGTTTCAACATCAGTCCTTCCAATGAACACTCAGGACTGATCTGCTTTAGGATGGACTGGTTGGATCTCCTTGCAGTCCAAGGGACTCTCAAGAGTCTTCTCCAACACCACAGTTCAAAAGCATCAATTCTTTGGCACTCGGCTTTCTTTATAGTCCAACTCTCACATCCATACATGACTACTGGAAAAACCATAGCCTTGACTAGACGGACCTTTGTTGGCAAAGTAATGTCTCTGCTTTTTAATATGCTGTCTAGGTTGGTCATAGCTTTTCTTCCAAGGAGTAAGCATCTTTTAATTTCATGGCTGCAGTCACCATCTGCAGTGATTTTGGAGCCCCCCAAAATAGTCTGCCACTGTTTCCACTGTTTCTCCATCTATTTGCCATGAAGTGATGGGACCAGATGCAATGATCTTAGTTTTCTGAATGTTGAGCTTTAAGCTGATTTTTTCACGCTCCTCTTTTACTTTCATCAAGAGGCTCCTTAGTTCTTCTTCACTTTCTGCCATAAAGGTGTTGTCATCTGCATATATGAGGTTATTGATACTTTTCCTGGCAGTCTTGATTCCGGCTGTGCTTCATCCAGCCCAGCATTTCTCACGATGTACTCTACATATAAGTTAAATAAGTGTGGTGACAATATACAGCCTTGATGTACTCCTTTTCCTATTTGGAACCAGACTGTTGTTCCATGTCCAGTTCTAACTGTTGCTTCCTGACCTGAATACAGATTTCTCAAGAGGCAGATCAGGTGGTTTTGTATTCTCATCTCTTTCAGAATTTTCCACGGTTTATTGTGATCCACATAATCAAAGGTTTTGGCATTGTCAATAAAGCAGAATTAGATGCTTTTCTGGAACTCTCTTGCTTTTTCTATGTTCCAGTGGATGTTGGCAATTTGATCTCTGGTTCCTCTGAGTTTTCTGAATCCAGCTTGAATATCTGGAAGTTCACGGTTCACGTATTGCTGAAGGCTGGCTTGGAGGATTTTTACTAGTGTGTGAGATGAGTGCAATTGTGCAGTAGTTTGAACATTCTTTGGCATTGCCTTTCTTAGGGACTGAATGAAAATGACCTTTTCTGGTCCTGTGGCCACTGTTGAGTTTTCCAAATTTGCTGGCATATTGAGTGCAGCACTTTCACAGCCTCATCTTTCAGGATTTGAAATAGCTCAACTGGAATTCCATCAGGTCCACTAGCTTTGTTCATAGTATTGCTTCCTAACGCCCATTTGACTTCACATTCCAGGATGTCTGGCTCTAGGTGAGTGATCACACCATCGTGATTATCTGCGTAATGAAGATCTTATTTGTTCTTCTGTGTATTCTTGCCAGCTCTTCTTAATATCTTCTGCCTCTGTTAGATCCCTACCATTTCTCTCCTTTCTCTCCTTCACTTTGCATGAAATGTTCTCTTGGTATATCTAATTTTCTTGAAGAGATCTCTAGTCTATATTAATTATCTGTTATCTCTATTAATATTTATATAAAAATGATAATCTGCTCTAGTATTCTTGCCTGGGAAACCCCAAGGACAGAGGAGCCTGACAGGGTCCATTGGGTTGCAAAGAGTTGGATATGACGGAGTGACAGAGCATAACACACAAAAGTAAAACAGAGAAATCAAGTTAGTTGTGTGAGATCGACACAGGTCAGGAACTGGAAACCAGGAGCAGATCAATGAAAGTTATCAACTAGTTCAAGGCATGTTTCCAGGGAAACAGTTTGTACTGTAACCAGGAAACCAAGGGGTTCATCAGTTGTGGTCCCTTGTTTTTAAGATTGGTCTGCATCAGTGGTTCTCAAGTTTTAGTGTGCATTAGAATGGCTCTCAAGGCTAATTAAAACAGAGAATTATGGGTTTTACCCCCAGAGTTTCTGATTCTGTGGGTTTAGGATTCGACCCTAGAATTGGACAGTTCTAACTTCTCAGGTGATGTTTATGCTCCTGGTCCAAGTACATAAGCACTGTACCAAATCGTTCTGTTCAAATTTATAGGAATGTAGGAATTAATCTATAGATCTTGCCTAACATCCTTATCCCAGGGCATGACCGCTCCCCTGTATACGGTCTCATTCATTGAGTCTGGATGACCTCAACAATTTGTGTTTCTTTTTCAGACACCACATGTGATTCTTATGATGGAGTAGGACTGTGAGACATAAGATACCTGGGGTCAGGAGGAGGAAAAGAAAGAGTGATTGGCTCTCTTTTTCAAGCCCTGTATATTGGGAGCCCATCAAGCTCAGATGGTAGCACTTTTTTGCTGAGGAGTCCTGTACTTGTTGGCTTCCCAGGTGGGGCTAGTGTTAAAGAACCCACCTGTCAATGCAGGAAACATAAGAGATATGGGTTCAATCTCTGGGTTGGGAAGATCCCCTGGAAGAGGGCATGGCAACCCACTCCAGTAATTTTGCCTGGAAAATTCCATGGACAGAGGAGCCTGGCAGGCTATAATCCATGGGGTCACAAAGAGTCAGACATGACTGAAGTGACTTAGCACTTGTCCATATTGACCATCTTCAATTTCCCCATAGACCTGCATTTCTGACATGGTAGAGTTGTGGATTATTATTTTATATGCTTGAATAAAAATTACTTAGGAATGAAGTCCTTGGACACACAGCAATCAAAACAACTTCTGTAATTCTTACTCATCTTGAAGACAGAAGGTTTGTGTTTTGGAAGAGGATAATTGAGTTTGATGCTTTTAATTATAAATGTCTTCAATTAATAAACAGAATTTGCATCAAGAGAAAGCATACTTCTTTTCAGCAGTTTCAATTCTGAGAGACCTTTTAGACAAGTTTTAACTCTAAGTGTTGCAATGGTTTTCATAATCCATGCATCTTTACAAAAGTGGAGCACCTTTGTAAAACTTCAGAACACTGTCAAACTGTATAATGTCACTCTTAAATATCAAGAAATCTTGTATATTTTTCTGCTTCTGATTTGAATGAAAGTAGTAGACAGTGAATAAGAATCATTTAGAAAGTACTTCAAATTTTAAACTGTAAAATGATACTTATATAGTGGAGTTCCTAGGTGGCTCAGTGGGAATCCTGAGCCAGTGCAGGAGATGCCTGCAATGCAAGAAATGCAGGAGACACAGGTTCACTCCCTGGGTTGGGAGGATCCCCTGGTGGAGAAAATAGCAATCTACTCCAGTATTCTTGCCTGGAGAATTCCATGGACAGAAGAGGCTGGTGGGCTACGGTCCATGGGGTCTCAAAGAGTTGGACATGACTTAGCAACTGAGCGTGAACATTTATATATTAGGTAATTTGAAGGTATACTTTATTTCTTCTTGATATGTGAGATCTGAATGTCAGTTAAAGAAGAAATTACTGCCCCAGCACCTTCACAAAAGTGCAATAAGATAGAGGATTTAAAATTGATTTTAGAAGATGTACGGTTGACAGACTGAAAAGAAAAATGCGAACTGTCATTACCTGTCCTATCAAAAATTTCAAAATATTGTATGTAATTCCTGTTTCCTCCTAGAAAAACCTCTTAACATAAAGTTTCTAACAGCTAGTATGTAACTCATGTGTTTTTAGCCATCCCTGCATCTCATAACTGGCAATTCCTGAGGAAATATTGAAGTGGACAAATGCTACATCTAATCAGATATGACAGTAATACAGTGTAGCACATGAAAAGCTAGTGTGTTTTCTGTGTACATGCATTATTTCTACAACCCCTGTAAGAATAAATGCTTCTGATATAATAAGATTTTTCTGAGACATGTGTTAGTTTTCTGAAAAAATTCTTCATAATTTCCAGGAATGTAATCAGAGTCAGCAAACAATTTCATACAATGGCAAATATCCACTTGAAGTAAAATTATAAAATTGCAAAACTAGGGAAAGAAAATCTGAACAGCCCATCAATTCAACAACGTAACATAGAGTACTTTAAATACAAGACGAATTCTCCTAAATATTCTGTGATGACCTATAAGGGAAAAGAATGTAAAAATGAGTGGATATTTATATATGGATAGCTAATTTACTGCACTCCTGAAACTAACACAACATTGTAAATCAACTGTACTCTGATTAAAAAAAAAATTTAAAGGCATTTTATAGATACGTGCACATTTTAAGTTGTAGAACTAATTTTAAAATTGATAGAAATATGGCTATATGGCTTATCTGTCAGATTAATTATTCAACACATGAGAGGTCTGCTTCTTTAAGAACAAAATAATGCTGAAAAAAAATAGGTAAATGTTCAGATGGATAATGTTACCAGGAAACTTAAAGATGGGTCTTACTAGGTGACTCAGTGGTAAAGAATCTGCCTGCCAGTACAGGAAATGCAAGAGACTTGGGTTCAATCTCTGGGTTGGGAAGATCCTTTGGCATAGCAAAGGCAATGCACTCCAATATTCTTGCCTGGGAAATTCTATGGACAGAGGAGACTGGTAGGTTATAGTCCATGGGATCACAAAGAGATGGACATGACTGAGTATATGTACACACACACACACACACACACACACACACACACACACACAAGATAATTCTTGGTTTACTGAATCTTTTCATACATGTTTATTGAAACATACATTACTGTCACCTACACAAATACTATATAATGAATACTATTCATGTCTTTAAAAATACCTCATTGTGACCATTTTGCAGAAATGTTGGCCATCTTTCTGGACATATGATTCAAGACAGGTTCTTGTGTAGCCTTGGATTAAAGGAGAAAATGATTGAATTGACATCTAATACTACAGTTATTTGGCATTAGACCCTGGAAAAAATATATGAGGCAATTTATATTCAGGCAACACAGGACTGCAAACCCTCAGAGGGGAGAAGCTCACAAGGTGAGGTGATTTTCCTCTTCTCTGTCTAAGCAGAAATAATTGCAAAAAAGTGGTGGAATTGTGCAGTGTGGTGATCCTACTGAGCTGAGGAAGCAGAAAATAGAATATGGGGTAGCTGCAGTTGGAGTTTTTTTAATATGTATTAGCAGCAAAGAATTAGGAAATTTTGGATAGCATCTATTATATAACAAGTAATTTTTGAAATTTAAAATTGGAAATTCTGATATGTAGGCATGTGCATGTGTGATCAGTCACTTCAGTCATGTCTGACTCTTTACGACCCTGTGGACTGTAGCCCACCAGGCTCCTCTGTCCATGGGGTTCTCCAGGCAAGAATACTGGAGTGGGTTGCCATTTCCTTCTCCAGGGGATCTTCCCAACTTAGGGATCGAGCCTGGGTCTCCTGCATTGCAGGGAGATGCATTACCCTTGCAGTTTCCTCCTCTAGGGGATCTTCCTACCCAGGGATCAAACTTACATCTCTTATATTTCCGGCATTGGCAGGCAGGTTCTTCACCACTAGCACCAACTGGGATTTTCATGGTATGTAGTCATCTTCCTAAATAAGTAACAATTTAGCCCCCGGGCCCTGTGTTAAGCAGTATGTTTCTCTACTGTTTCCTAGGGATCAACTTCCCCCTCTGAGTTCATGGAATTTGGTGTTTGCTTTGAATCTATCTCTAGCACAGATCAATAAAGCTTGAGGTTACCTATATTTATGGATCTCTAAGTATGTGTTGTTGTTATGATCAATTTTAGTCTGTTTGTCCATAATTCTACTCTTTCTTGCTCTTGAACTGAATGAAGGGTGATGGTCTGTAAACTTCTAGATATTGTAAATTGAGAGTCTGGCTACTGACTACCAAACATAAACCTCAAACCTGTCTTAAACCTAGGAAATATGTCTAATGGTACAAAACAATCTTTGTGTAATATGTCAAAATATCATGCCTAAATGAAGAATCCCAAGATTTTACAACTCTTATTCATAGCTGTTTTATTAACTACCTTTTATTGATGCTAATACACCCACTCCACTGATTGTGGCTAAGTGTGAAGGCATAAGGATAAGAGAGCGACAGAGAAGGAGATGGCATCACTGATGCAGTGGAAATAAACAGGGCAAACTCCGGGAGATGGTGAGGGACAGGGAGGCCTGGTGTGCTGCAGTTCACAGTGTCTCAAAGAGTCGGACACAACTAGGCAACTGAACAATAACAACAATACACTCCATGAATATTTTCTGTATGAATTACGAATGCCAAATCTAACATAGGTGCTTTCTTCTTCTTTTTTTGTATCTGTCTTGTTTTATCTATATATTTTTCACTATCCACTGCTTGTGCTGCAGTTTCGAGATATAGTTTACTTCTGTAACAGGTCTAGATGATTTCTCTGTTTCATGATCGGTAAGGAGAATGGTAATGATCAGCCTTGGAAATCCATTCAATCCAAGAAGAAAACAGTCCTGGTTGTGACCATGTGATGCAATATGGATGGAATCAAAAAGTGAGAATTGCTAATACGGAGCCTCACAGATGTATCAACATCCCCATCAGTTCACACTCAATCTTGCTCTGCCACTCTGCTTACTGTTCTTACAGCAACTTCTCCCATCTATTGTCCTAGGTCCTCATATTGGAAATCTCATTGACGTCTTAAGTGCTGTAGTATGAAAAGTGAAAAAATACACTTAGAGATATTTTTGCAAGAGAAATATGAAGGTTGACTAATTTTGGAATGCGTTATTATTATGTAGTTATTACAGCTGGTGTTGAAATGAACATGCCAAAAATCCATAAAGCAAATGTTGTTTAGTATGAACCACTTTCATGAGAAGTAAAAGGTATCTTTAACTCATGAAAATTAGTTGTAAATAGCCTGGCACCAATTAGAACTAATTTTCCATTAAAACTCTTTAACATTTCATCTGTTTTGAAGCAGGACTCTGGCCATTTCCATTGAAAATATCTTATTTTATAAAGCAACTCCCCTTTGGAGAGTTTTCCTCAGAATTTCAACCTATTTTTTAAATCCTATACTCATTCTACTCCCAATTTCCTTATGGAGATACATAGATTTATAAAGAAGAGTTAATGGTATGAATAAAGGGACCTGAGTCATCTTTGTGTTTTGATCAGTTTTATTGGCTACTGTAGATTAAAGATATAGAACATAGGTTAACACATGAAGCTAGACTGTGAGAACTTTTCTCGTTGTTCGGTTGCTCAGTCTGACTCTTTGTGACCCCATGGACTGCAACACACCAGGCTTCCCTGTTCTTCACTATCTCTCGGAGTTTGCTCGAACTCATGTCCATTGAGTCGATGATGCCATCCAACCATCTCACCCTCTGTTGCTGTCTTCTCCTCCTGCCCTCAATGAGAACTTAGTATATATCATTAGTTAGAGTATGCTTAGAGAGAGACAGAGCTTGGGATATGGTGATCAAGGCCTAACCTGTGATCTGTAATCGGGACTCTGAGGATCATTGGGTGTGACTTTGAATCAAGCAGGTAGGTAGTCTGTGAAATGGGAAATACAAAGAGAAGGTCCCGAGAACAATGCATTAGAAACCTGAGCACTGCTGTGAAGTTCTAAGAGGATGACCTTAGGGGCAAAATAAAAGGGAATAAAAGAAAAAAAAAAGTGACTCCTCCCACATCCTCTGTTTCACAGGATCCCTTTACAATCTTCTGACTAGAAAGAGGAGGATATCTTTCAGAGTTTTGTTTTGTTTTTTTTCCTTTCTGTGTTGACTCACAATTCAGTTCCAGAACTGAGCCCCACCCACTGCAGACACAGGGAGAAAAAAGCAAAAAAAAAAAAAAAAAAAAGTGAAATTAACCACAAACAGGTCCTAAAGTTTAGACTGTGCTCTCCTCTGTGATACCTGCTATTGTAGACTTATCTTTGTTTTCTAGCAGTTGCTGTTAGTGTTGTCCTTAGTTTCTAGTTTTAATGAGCAGCAGAAACAGGCTACAGGGATTCGACTCCATCTTGCCTGACATTGTTGCCAACCCCAAGGTTCGTGTGTGGGTATGGTAGGATTTGTGTAGACCAGTAGTTCCAACTGGAATATACATGCATTTGGGTTGTATGGCATAGGGGAAAAATAATATTGGATTTCTAATGAATGCCTTATATAAAGGTAAACTCCAAGTGAAATAACATCTAAACGTGATCTATGAAATTGACAATAGTATGGACAGTGTGGAGGATATCATTGTGTCATGGGTAGAAAAATACTTAAATATACCTGAAAAGCACAAAATATAAATGAAGAACCAAAACAAAAAAATAAGATGACAATCAGAAGCAGTTTGCATTCAGCTGGTAAGGCCAGTAAGACACCTTTACTGTCCCACCTCTGGGGTATATCAGCTCTCCAGCTATATATCATGATTTAGAAAATAGAGGACTTGCTTGCATTTCTCTTCCAGTGGCACCTTGCTTGCCCATTGCATTGGTAACATTATGCTGATGGGACCAAGGGAGCAATAACTAGCAAATACTGTAGAGTTATTTGTAAGATGTCTGCATGTAAGACAACAATGCAGAGGCTCTCTTTCTTTAGAAAAACATCTATAGATACAGTGGTGTAGGACATGTGGAAATATACCTTCTAAGATTAAGCATGAATTGTTGTATCTGGTTCTTCTTATTTTCATTTCTCTTTTCCACCTTCCAGGGGATTATTTGAACATTTGGGTGGGGGGATGGTTCCCTGTTCATTTATTTGTTATTATTAAATGTATCTTTTTGTATATTTGTTATCATGTTTGCTTTGGGTGTTGCAGTACATATATAGCATAATACCTATACTTCTTTCTTTCTTTTTATTGAATTATAGTTGATTTGCAATGTGCTAGTTTCAGGTGTCAGCTTCCCAGGTGGCACTAGTGGTAAAGAACCGTTTGCCTGCCAATAATGCAGGTTCTATCCCTAGTTTGGGAAGATCCTCTGGAGCAGGGCATGACAATCCATTCCAGTATTTTTGCCTGGAGAATCCCCACAGATGGAGGAGCCTGGTGGGCTACAGTCCACAGGGTTGTAAAGAGTCAGACATGACTGAAGTGACTTAGCAGCAGCAGTTTCAGGTATACAGCCAAATGGTTCAGTTATACATATAGATATTTTCATTATTTTTAAGATTCTTTTCCTGTGTAAATCATACAGCATATTGATTAGAGTTCACTGTGCTATATGGCAGATCTTTGTTGGTTCTACATCCTGTATACAGTAGTGTGTGTATGTTCATCCCAAGCTCCTGAAATCCCCACATTTCTGCTTTGGCAAACATGAGTTAGTTTTCTATGTCTGTGGGTCTTTTTTGTGAATTCATGAATTCAGAAAATTTATGGATTCATTTGTACCAGATTCTACATATAAGCAATATCAAATGATGTTTCTCTTTCTACATATATTTGTAACAAATGTTGGTAACAAGAATACCCACTTGGAGTGAAATATGGAAACCTCATGTCCATTTAGGTATCTTTTACTTTTCTACTTTTAAATTACATTGTCTTAAGTATCAGTGTTAAATATATTTATTTCAATTATCAAATATGGTTACAAAATTCATGAGAAAAGAATAGTTTATTACATATACTCATTCTACTTTTTCATTCTTTTTCTTTCTTGATGATCTAAGTTAACTCTTTTTATAAAATCATATCTTTTTGATTTGAAGAACTTTCTTTAACCAGTTGTCAGGAGTAGGAAATTGTTTTAGCTTTACTTCACTTGAGAATATTTTTATTCCCCACTCATTACTGATGTGTAGCATCTGAAAAATACTGTGCCACTTTCTTCTGGCTTCCATGGTTACAGATGAGAAGTCTGCTGTCATTTCAATTGGCATCTCTCTGTGGGTAATGTGGTCTCTGGCCTTCTCTGGTGGCTCAGTAGTAAAGAATTTGCCTACCAAAGCAGGAGATGTGAGTTCAATCCCTGGGTCAGAAAGATTCCCGAGAGAAGGAAATGGCAACCCACTCCAGTATTCTTGCCTCGGAAATCCCATGGACAGAGAAGCCTAGCGGGCTTCAGTCCTTGGGGTCGCAAAAGAGTAGGATACAACTTAGCGACTAAACAGCAATGTGGTGTTTCTGATTATTAAAATTTTTCTTCTTGCTTAAAAAAATTTTAAAGTATAATTATAGCATTTCTTGGTGTGAATTTCTTGGGCTGATCAAATTTTCAGTTTTTTTGTCTTCCTGCACCTGTAGCTTTCTGGGTTTTTTTGCCAAATTTGGGAAGTTTTCTGCTATTACTTTCTTAAATATTCTTTCAGCCCCTCTCTTTCTTCTCCTCTTGAAATTCTGTTATACAAATGGATTTTTGTTGTTCCTTTAGACCCTGAGGCTCTATTCAGTTTTCTCTTTTTCAGTCTATTTTCTGTTTTCAGAGTAGGTGAACTCTATTTCTCTGTCCCCAGTTCACTGATTTTTACCCTCTATTATCTCCACTCTAATAAAAATTTCATCAGATTTTTATGTTTGCTTTATATTTTTCATGTCTATAATTTCCATTTGTTCTTTTCTATAGGTTTTTGCTGAGTATTTGTAATTTTTCATTTGAATAGGAGAATGTTGAATGTCGAAGACATCTTACGAGGGCTGCTTTGAAATTGTGGTCAAATCATTTTAACACCTGATTCAACTTGGGGTTGGTGTTAGTTGATTTTCTTTTCTCATTTCAGTTGTGATATTATTGATTACTGGTATGATGGGTCATTGCTGTTTTCTGGAATTTTTTTTATTACATTAGGAAACTCTGGGTCCTATTTAAATCTATTATTTTAGCTGTTGATCACACTGTTTGGAGTTAGCATGTGGGCATTGGTCTACTTCTGAGGTGGCACAATGGTAAAGAACCCATCTGCCAATGCAGGAGACACAGGTTTGATCCCTGGGTTGGGAAGATCCCTTGGAGTAGGAAATGGCAACCCAGTCTACTATTCTTGCTTGGAAAGTTCCATGGACAGAGGAGCCTGGCAGGCTACATTCCACAGAGTCACAGAGAGCTGAACACCAAGTGACTGAGCACATTGGCCTACTTTGGTGTGATGTGTTTCCGGTGACAGTTTAATTTTCACAGCCCTTTGTTCTGCTTGGCTTTTCTGGTGCTGCTTTAACTTCCATGGGACTTTGGCGCTACTTCCCTGCAGAGTAGAAGGCATGCCTCCCGTCCAGGTTGCTTGGCCTCTCTAGGTAAAGGAGGGGTTACCCTATCTGTGCCCGCCTGCTTCCCCACGTCCCTGAGCAGATAAAGGGATCCTCAGGTCTCTGAGAACAGAGAGGCTGCCTGGATCATACTATTTGTTGCAACTTGGTCCCTTCTGCTTGTTTGACTCACTTGTCAGGTATGTGTGGACAGGCCAGGATGTCTTAAGCCTGTAGGACAAATGGGCTTCTAGGGTGAGGCCACATGTGTGACTGGATCCCTGTTTCTGTCCCGTGAACCCTCTCCAGTATCCCTGAGTGGGAAGGAGAGTCCTGCCCGTAAGGGTGCTCTTATTGATCGGGCTGTTTTCTGGATCCGGGTCTCTCTCGTGCCTGCTGCCTACACACATTAGGAGCTCTTTTTCTAAACGGGAAGTCCCAGACCTGGCAGCTAAAGAGAGTGATTCCAATGGCCACTTATTGTTGGGTTCCTAGCAGATTTTCTCCACCCAGTAGGTCTGGCTTTTTCAGAGGTTTTCAGAAAATTTTCCATTCAGGCTGACAGAGAAATAAAGTTTTCTAGCTCCATTTTGTCACTAGATGGTGAGTTGGGATTGGGGGTCTGAGTGGTCTTTATCTGTTTGTTAAGGAGATAACACATTACCCTCTCACTGGTGGTTCTCTGGTCCTGAGGTTCTAGAGAAGTTTGCTTCCTTCTGGTTTAGAATTCTCCTTTAACCTTTAAGAATTCTCCCTTGGTTTGATCTTGTGTAATTTCATGAGTTTATAATTGTGATTAGCAGGATAGAGTAGAGAGGAAAAAAAAATTCTACATCATCCTTTCTAGACCAGACCCCTTTAACTATTATCATTAAAAACTCAATTATTATTCCTAGTTCATTCTTGTGAAATTTCAGTTGATCTCTGCCCATCATTTAAAAATATATAATATTTGCTCAATATCTTTATATGAATTCTGTGTTTGGTTGATCTCATCTCACTTATCACTCACAGGGAATTATATCTTCATTTTACAATGAAGAAAAGTTGTATGTGACTTACTTAATTATGCTTAAGAAGAGCAAGGATGGAAATTCTAATTGGACCAAGTCCTGGTGTCGTCCTTTAATATATATAAAGTAATTATGTCTCCTTGTGTGTTTTTTTTTAAATAAAATCTTGGATGACACTCATTCATATTCTGCAGATAAAACCCAGCATACACTTTGTTAAGGTAGTAAATTTTAATAATATTAGTGTTTCTGCTTATGACAGCGGTATGCCCATTTCTGACTGTAGCAAGGCTAACTTAATTACCAGAGGGACTTCTTGGTGTGTGTTTAACAATACAAACTACCACTGGACATCTCTGTATCTTGGTGAGCTTGTGTTATAAAAGGGGGAAGTTATTTGCTTATCTCAGAGAATGATTTTTCCTGACTCTATTTTTGTGCTTCTTCCTTTTAAAGAGTCTTTTTTGTTAATTGCTGTTCAAGTTTAAACCAGTTCTAAAATGTACCTATATACACCCAGGAACTCCTGCCATCTGGTGTTCAGTAAAAATAGCATAGAGATCACCTTGTATACACTAATTATTTCAGGTTACCAGTTCATCATTATATACTGTAGATAGTATCTATTGGAAGGACCTGAATTTCTGAAAGATTCTTAGCATTTGAAGAAAGCAGCATAAAAACATGGTCTGTTTTTCCTTCCTTGTATCTGGAAAATATGCAAGACTTGTTATGAGCTGAAAACTAATCATTTAATACCATTAATAAAGAGCATTTTGAGGAATTCTACTCCTAGCAAAGATAGAGAAATAGGGACTAGGTTTCTCCTTCTGATAAATCTTTAAATTTAAAATGATTTACCATTTTTAAAAAATTAAAAAGTAAATATGTAACATACTGATTTTATTGGGCTGGTCATACAGTTTGTTTCAGTTCCCAAACAAACTTTTTGGCCAGCCCAGTAGAAGTGTGATCCTTATACACAGGATAAACAAACATGGTGGGTGAATAACTCCCCAGCTCACTCCCTTGACAGATTTTTCAGACTATGGTATGAGAAGCAAGCACCCAGGCAGGGCTTGGATGACTCTCTGGGTTGAAGTGATGTCAAAGTTTAGAAAAGCCCCAGCAGATAAACTTCCCAGGGCAGAGAAGTGGAAAGAAGAGGGATTTGGAGAGAGAACTTCAGAAAAGTGCAGATGGACCCCTGGGTATTGAGTAGAGCAATGGTGAGCTCAGACAGGTCATACTACCTGAGAGCCGGGAAGGATCTACTTGAAAGGGTCAAAAGAAACTGATCTGTACTCACACAAAGTCAAAAACTGGGCCTGTCTTTGGCCCACATTATGGAGCAGTGGGAAAAGCACATGAATAGAGCTTATCCAGCAGTGGAGGATACTTAAACCTACACTAGATGCTGCCCTAGACCTGCCTAAGAAATCTTCAAAACAAGACATGATAACTATTGAACAGTTCCTCATTGTTCAGTGGGCATAACTGTTTAGTTATGCCAGATGAATTTGTTGTAGAGATCTGTCCTACACAGGGCCTAGAGTTACTAATACAGTATTGTGCACTTCACAATTTGTTAAGAGAGTGAATCTCATGGTAAGTGTTCACACTGCCAAAAAATGCAAACAAACCACCATAACAAACCAAAGATACCCAGAAACTCTGGTAAGGTTCTTTTACTACATGTAAAGTGGAATAATATCATTTAGAAATAGATGGAAAGTAGCTAAAAAGTGTCCTAGAAACTCTCACACAGCCTCTAAAAGTTAGTTAGAGTGGTATAGCTTCAGTTCAGTTGATCAGTCATGTCTGGCTCTTTGTAACCCCATGGACTGTAGCACGCTGGGCTTCCCTGTCCATCACCAGCTCCCAGAGCTTGCTGAAACTCATGTTCATCGAGTCAGTGATGCCATCCAAACATTCCATCTTCTGTCATTCCCTTCTCCTCCTGCTTTTAATCTTTCTCAGCGTCAGGGTCTTTTCCAGTGAGTCAGTTTTTGCATCAGGCGGCCAAAGTATTGGAGCTTATTGTTATAGCTTATAAATCAACAAAAGATATAAAATGGAATAATAGTACTGGATTAACCCAAACAAGGCAAAAAAGAAAGAGAACTACAACAAAGACCAGAGGAGACAAAGGTAAACCAATTGCAAATGATTTATGCACATATGTAAATACTCATGCATAGTAATTAAAAGGTAAAGATGGTCAGATTGCATAAAAGCTAAGAACCATCAATATGTGTCCTTTACGATATTATTTTATATACAAACACACACAAAATTTAAAAGTAAAAAGATAGAATCAGATATAGTTTGCTAATATTAATCAAAAGAAAGCTTATATGGCTATTTTAATATCAGATAAATTAGATTTAAGATCAATAAATAAACCAGATTTTTTAAAGTTTATTTTGTCATGACAAACAACAATTAGTAAAGCAGTCATTAACAATCCTAACACTAATATTATTATACTCTTAATAACAGAGCTTCAAAAATAGGGAGCAAACAATGATAGAGCTCTAAGGAGGAACAGATGAAGACACAATTATAGTTAGATATTTTAATACAGATCTCAGTATTTGAGGGACTTATACAGAAGGCTTAACAGTAATTCAATGGATTAAAATTCAGACATATCCCACCCAACAAGTGATGAATACACATCTGTTTAAGGGCACATCAAACATTTGACAGAGTATTCTGTCCATATTCTGGGCAATAAAGCATATTTGATACATTTCTAAGAGCATTATATCATACAAAATGTATGCACTCAATATAATTATATCAAGTTGGAAATTAACTTTGAAAATTTCCAAATATTTGAATATCAAATAACACAGTTTTAAAGTACCTGTACATTGAGGAAGACATCAAAAATAGATTAACTGTGTAAAAGTAAAACACAGCATATCCAAGTTTGTGGTACAATACTAAAATAATACTTAGGAGACAGCTTATCACACTAACTTATCACACTTATATGAGAAAAATAGAAAGGTCTCAAACTAAAGCACAAACTTTTGTTCAAAAAAATAGAAAATGAAGGAAAAGGAAAGCCTAATAAAGGAAAAAGAAGCAACAATAAAAAGAAGGGTAAAAATAAAAGGGAGAATCATAATAAGCAAAAGTTAGTTCTTTTAAAAGATCAATAATATTGATAAATTTCTAGTCAAACTGATTAGAAGGAAAAGAAAGAAGATACACATGAAAAAACACCAGGAGTTGAGAGGGTTGCATCACTACAGATTCTACAGAGATGACAATATTAATATGGGCTGATACATCATTAACATTTTTATGACAGTAAGGACGACTATATAGAAAATGGACAAATCCGAAGGCCATTCCTAAGAAAAACTCTCAGCACATAGAAATACCAGGAAACTTCCTCAACTTGAAAAGAAGGTCTGAGAAAAACTTACTGCTAGTATGATATGTAATGAGAGAAACTAAGTACCCTGGAGATTAGAATAAAGGAAGGGTGTGCAGTCTTGTCACTTCTATTCAAAATTGAATCAGTCAAGTCAATGCAATCAGAAAGGATGAAAATCAAAAGCACTCTGACTAGGAAGAAGTAAAAGTCATTATTAATGGAATACATTATCAAGTAGAAAAATCCTAAGAAATCTAAAGAACAGCAAAAGAAAGAAATCCTAAGAACAGCAAAAGCTACTAGAACTAATGGAAAAGTAAGGTTTCTAGATATAGGAAAAATTTTAAAGAATCATTTCCTAAATACAACAGTAATCACCCTTAAAATGTAAAAGATGCAATATGCAATAGATCAAACATGGCTGATTCATGTCAGTGTATGGCAAGAACCATCACAATATTGTAAAATAATTAGCCTCCAATTAAAATAAATTAATTTTAAAAAAGCTTAATTAAAAAAATAAGCTGATTTTAAACTTTACTTGAAAAGTCAAGAGATTATAATACAGGCAAAAAAAAAACTTTGAAAACAAAAAACTTGAGAGATATGCATATCTAACTTCAAGACTTATAAAACTCTATTGCTGTACAGTTGCTAAGTGGTGTCCAACTCTGCGGCCCCATGGACTGCAGCATGCCAGTCTTCCTTGTCCTTCACTATCTCCCAGAGTTTGCACAAACTGAAGTCCATTCAGTCAGTGATGCCATCCAGTCATCGCATCCTCTGTCACCCCCTGTTCCTTCTGCCCTCAATCTTTCCCAGCATCAGGGTCTTTCCCAATGAGTTGGCTGTTCACATCAGGTTGTCAAAGTATTGGAGCTTCAGCGTCAGTCTTTCCAATGAATATTCAGGGTTAACTTCCTCTAGGATTGACTGGTTTTATCTCCTTGCAGTCCAAGGGACTCACAAGAGTCTTCTCCAGCATCACAGTTTGAAAGTCTCAATTCTTTGGCACTCAGCCTTCTTTATGGTTCAACTCTCATGTCTATGAATGACTGCTGGGAAAACCATAGATTTCACCATATGAACCTTTTTTGGCAAAGTGATGTCTCTGCTTTTCAGTATGCTGTCCAGATTTGTCATAGCTTTCCTTCCAAGTAACAAGTGTCTTAAATTCATGGCTGAGATCACCATCCGCAGTGACTTTGAAGACCAAGAAAATAAAACCTGTCACCATTTCTACTATTTCCCCATCTATTTGCCATTAAGTGATGGGACCAGAAACCATGATCTTAGTTTTTTGAATGTTGAGCTTTAAGCCAGCTTTTTCACTCTCTTCTTTTACCATCATCAAGGGGCTCTTTGGTTTCTCTTCACTTTCTGCCATTAGAGTGGTATCATCTGCATATCTGAGGTTGTTGACATTTCTCCTGGCATTCATGATTCTAACTTGTGATTCATCCAGCTTGGCATTTCACATGAAGTACTCTGCATATGTTAAATAAGCAGGGTGACAATATTCAGGCTTGAAATACTCCTTTCCCAGTTTTGAACCAGTCTGTTGTTCTGTCTGGTCCTAATTGTTGCTTCTAGCCCTGCATAAAGATTCCCCAGGAGACAGGTAAGTTGGTCTGCTATTCCCATCTCATAAAGCATTTTCCACAATTTGTTGTGATCTACACAGTCAAAGTCTTTAGCGTAGTCCCTGAAGCAAAAGTAGGTGTATTTCTGGAATTCTTTTACTTCCCCTATGATCCAACAAGTGTTGGCAATTTGATCTCTGGTTCCTCTACCTTTTTAAATCCAGCTTAAACATCTGGAATTTCTTGGTTCTTATTCTGCTGAAGCTTAGCTTGAAGGATTTTGAGCATTACTTTGCTAGCATGGGAAGTGAGCACAATTGTACAGTAGTTTGAATATTCTTTGGCATTGTCTTTCTTTGGGATTGGAATGAAAGCTTTTTCCAGTCCTATGGCCAATGCTGACTTTTCCAAATGTGCTGACATACTGAGTGCAGCACTTTCACAGCATCTTCTTTTAGGATTTTAAATGACTCAGGGAATTTGTCACCTCCACTAGCTTTGTTTGTAGTGATGTTTCCTTAGGCCCACTTGACTTCACACTCTAGGATGTTTGGCTCTAGGTGGGTGACCACACCATCATGGTTAACTGGGTCATTAAAACTTTCTTTGTATAGTTCTTCTGTGTTCTTGCCACCTCTTCTTAATATCTTCTGCTTCTGTTAGATCCTTGCCATTTCTGTCCTTTATTGTGCCCATCTTTGCATGAAGTGTTCCTTTGGTGTCTCCAATTTTCTTGAAGAGATATCTTGTCTTTCCCAGTCTATTGTTTTCCTTTATTTCTTTGCATAGTTCATTTAGGAAGGCTTTCTTTCTCTCCTTGCTATTCTCTGGGGCTCTGCATTCAGTTGAGTATATTTTTCTATTTATCCCTTGCTTCTTTCCTCAGCTATTTGTAAGGCCTCCTCAGACAACCACTTTGCCTTCTTGCATTTCTTTTTCTTGGGAAATGGTTTTGGTCACTGCCTTCTGTACAGTGTTATGAACTTCTCTCCATAGTTCTTCATGCACTGTGTCTGTCAGATCTAATTCCTTGAATATATTCATTACCTCTATACATATTACTACCTCTATAAGGGATAAGGCACCTCTACTGTGTCTAGAACTGCCTAGTGGTTTTCCCTACTTTCTTTAACTTAAGTCCGAATTTTGCAATAAGGAGTCAATGATTTGAGTCACTGTCAGCTCCAGGTCTTGTTTTTGCTGACTGTATAGAGCTTCTCCATCTTTGACTGAAAATAATATAAATTAACTGATTTTGATGTTGACCATCTGGTGATGTCCATCTGTAGAGTCATCTCTTGTGTTGTTGGACGAGGGTATTTGCTATGACCAGTGCATTCTCTTGGCAAAACTCTGTTAGCCTTTGTCCTGCTTCATTCTGTACTCCAAGGCCAAACTTGCCTGTTACTCCAGGTGTCTTTTGACTTCCTCCTTTTGTGTTACAGTCCCTCATGATGAAAAGCACATATTTTTTGATGTTAGTTCTAAAAGTTCTTGTAGGTCTTCATAGGACCATTCAGCTTCAGCTTCTTCAGCATTAGTGGTTGGGACATAGATTTAGATTACTGTCATGTTGAATGGTTTGCCTTGGAAGTGAATCAAGATCATTTTATCATTTTTGAGATTGCACCCAAGTACTAGATTCCAGTCTCTCTTGTTGAATATGAAGGCTACTCCATTTCTAAGGGATTCTTGCCCACAGTAAATATGAAGTTCTATATTTCATGTAAATGTGGTATTAGAAAAAGATAGATAAATATATTAATATATTAATGAAAATACTAAACAATTCAGAGATATTTATGTGGCTATATATATGTGTGTGTGTGCATATGTGGAAATGAGGCAATCAACCCTGAATATTCATTGACTATTCTTTGGGAGAACTGATGCTGAAACTCCAATATATTGGCCAATTGATGTGAAGCATTGACTCATTGGAAAAGGCCCTAAAGCTGGAATGACTGAAGGAAAAAGGAGAAGGGTGAGGCAGAAGATGAGATGGTTAAATAGCATCACCAACTCAGTGGACATAAATATGAGCAAACTCCAGGAGACTATGAAGAACAGGGGAGCCTGGTGGGTTACAGCCCATGGGTCACAAAAAGTCAGACATGATTTAGTGATATGATAATAACAAAAACGTGGAGGGAAAGTGTGTAGAGAAAGAAGACATGGTAGAAGAATCTTTTAAAAGGTGCTACAACATTTGTATATCAATATGCAAAAAAATAGAAAGGAAGAACAGAAAAAACTTAAATGCGTATTGTGAATGGTATATTTTTAAAAAGTCATAATGTATTATCAACTGGAACATAAACTTAAGATTTTCAAACTTCTAAAAGCATTTGAGAAAATGTTTGTCCTTTGCACATGTCAAAGTATGATTTCTTAAAAACAATAAATTGAAGTTAATATCTGTTTTTCATAAAATATCATTAAAATTAAAAAATCAGACAAGGAAAATATTTGAAAAATCACATGCTAATATGCAATTTCTATCAAAATATATACAGAATTCTCAAACCCAATAATAAAAAAGCACACATATCAATAAAAATAAACAAAAATATTTCAACAGATTCTTCACTCAAAAGAACACTACACAGATGGCAGGCAAACAGGTACATGAAAAGTGTTCAAAATCATGAGTCATTAGGAAAATATAAACTAAAACTACAGCATTATATTACTACATAAACATTAGAATGGTGAAAACAAGCAAACAACTGAAAAAAAAAAGACAAAACTAAAAAACCTTATCATACCAAGTTTTTGCAATGATATGGAGGAATTGAAACTCTTATATAATATGGGTACAAATATTAAATCTTAGAAGTGTTTCCACTTGGGAGAGTATTTTGGAAGTTTTTAAAAATATGTTTTTAAATGTTAGGTATAGAACTAACATTATCCTTGCATTTCTCGGTATTTATCCAAGCAAATTAAAGCATATAGCCCAACTCAAAGACTTGTGTATGAATGTTCATAGCATCTTCATTTGTAATAGCTAAAACCTGAAAACAACTGGAATGTCATAAAGGTATGAATAGATCAAGAAATTATGGTATAACAATACAGTGGAATACTGCTTAGCAATAAAAATTAATTATTATTATGTAGCACAACATGAATGAATCTTAATTATCATGACTGAAAAATCCATACAAAATCATACTCTATGATTATATTCATATAAATTCTAGAAAATTCAAGCAAATATAGCAAAAAACAGCTCCAGAGATTAGTGGTGTCCTGGGCACAGGGGATTGGTGAGAAGGGCTGAAGTTCATTCAGAGAGGAGGAGACTTTCAGGGTGACGGATATGTACAGTGAAACATCATTGTTTCATGGAATACATGCCAAAAGTCATAAAGTTGAACACTTTAAGTGCAGTTTATTTTTGCAGGTTATAAAAAGCGTTTTATTAATAATTGACCTTCAAAAGAATATGGGGTCATGTTTTCCCACATACATCACATGTACTACCTCAACAAAGTTAAACATTCTTTGTAAAGTAATCTCAATCACATACTTAAACTTACAAAGCTTCAGAGTCTTAATCACCAGCATCTGTGTGCAGGTATTTAGGTAGATAATGTAGCTGATGTGATGTGTTTATTTCACCCTGTGAGCGCTGTTAACAATTATACTCCTCAAGCTAATAGAACGTTCATGTTTGATGTTTAAATAATTTCATTATCAAGATGAATAATAGCATTGACTTTGACAACTTTCTTAATTACTGAGTTTGACAGGAAGCCAACACTAATTAGAATTTCATTTTTTAAAAAAAAATGAATACACTGTTTGTAATCAGCTAAACACCCCTCAGTTAAATCAGAGCTCTAATATTGCCCAAGTTGTCATTTTAACTACTGCATAGAACATGTAGAAAAATAAGTATTTATGCCAATTTTAAAATACTGCTTTATAAACAGACCAGTACATATGTGAGTTTTTGGTGGTCTGCAATTTCTTTTACATGTGAGAGAGACATAAAATGTATGTTTAGCACCTCAGTTATATTTAAGAAAGACAAATTTCTAAAGATTAACATTTTCTCATTATAGAAATTAAAAAAAAACAAAAAACTATACTCTCCTATGGGAATGAGGACATTAAGATAACCACGACAAAACCCAAAAGCTTTCATTAGGGTTCCTCAAGTTTGACCTGAGGGACACAGGTTGACATTGTCTAATTTGCATCCGTCATCTAACTAGCTGGTAGATGTATGGTTTCTAGTTCAGTTTGGATTGTTGAGGCTTGTCTGTTTTTGGAGGAGCTGGCTGAGAGAAGTCATTCCAGTCTGTCCTCTGTCCATGCTAACCGCTAGGTGACATTGCCACCCTATGAAATTACTGAGGTTGGAGGTAGTCCCATCTGAGAGTTCCCAACAGTGGTAAATAACCTCTTCTTTTCGGGAGACCTTGTATGTCATTGGGATTGTGTTTCTATGGAAAACCAGGTGTTAACTTTCATCTCCCTATAAAAATAGTGCCTTGTGCCTTAGGGTTTGTCATGAATGCAGCAAATGTTCAACCTCATGGTAGGTATCCAGGGTAAGCTGAATTGACAGCCAACTGCCTGGACAAAAGGCTGAATTGTTGTACCTATTGTCCAAGGTGGGTCTGGGCAATCTTGAATACATCCTATTGTACCTGAATTTATATCTTGGTCCTGTTGACCAAGTGGAAAGGTCAGTACAGACACTTAGGGAAAATATCACCTGGCTTTCTAAGCCAGACGCTTGATAGTTTGTAGGGTTTATTCACCTAAGGGTGCAACATGCCAGGTTGAAGTCAATAGTACAAGTTATCATCTTGCTGTTAGGATCTTGTTGATAGTAGCATTTAGTTAAATGCTGTATAAGATGTTTCAGACCGATTTAGTTCCAGCCCATCAGTCAAATCAGAATCAGAGTGGTTGACAGATGGCATATGCCTGTATGAGAAAATTCACCAGTAGTGAAGTGGTCTAAAACTTATAGTTATATATTATTGGGAGATAATTCTCCACGAGTCTCATTCATTTCTGAATGATGTATATTAAGTAGTGTTGTTTGGACTAACTTTTGTACAACAGGCAGCATTGGAAGATACAGTATCTTTCTCCGGGCAGAGGGAATAGAGGTTTACTGAGCCGTACCTTTATTAGATGATGTATCTTCAATGGCAACAGGTAGGCAAGCACCCCGAGGCTTTTCAGCTGCAATGCAAAGCTACAACACGCAGTACATGCATCTGTCCCTCCCCCTATTGCTTTGTTGGCATGTCAGCCACAAGGAACTGATAGGAACATGAAGCTCATGGTATCTACTGCAACATGAGCGATGAAGTCCTTTTGTCTCTAATGTCCTTCACCAGCAACAATGAAACTAGGATAGTTACTTATTTTTTAAGCAATGGAAAAAAATCTCAGGCCTTTCACAGTTCTTGACACCCTTCCCACTTGCTGTAACTAAAGCATTGATTCCTGAGGACCAGATTGGTGAAGGCTTGCATACAGAGACAAAAGGGATTGGGCAGCAGTCCTAGTTTGTTGTTCTGTTTTCTTTTTAAAAAAAATTCCACTCCATTTTTATGTTTTTAATTTATTTTTAATTGGAGAATAATAGCTTAACAATATTCTGTTGGTTTCTGCCGTAAAACAATGTGAATCAGCCATAAGTATGCATATATTCCCTCCCTGTTGAACCTCCCTCCCACCCCCGCACCTCATCCCACCCTTCTGGGTTGTCACAGAGCCTGGGTTGAGATCCCTCTGTTATACAGCAAACTCCCATTAGCTATCTATTTTACATATGATAATATATATATATATATATATTTCAATGATGCTTTCCCAATTCACCTCACCCTCTAGAGAACAGACTTTGGACACAGTCCTAGTTTTTAATGATTATTTGTACATTTGTTGTGTTACTCCATGAAAGCATCACTCCTCAGGGATCCAGAAAATTTATGTTGGCAAAACCAAAACCCCTTGAAATGTTTGGTATCACCATTTTCGGAGCATAAAATCATTCTAGCAGATTGTCATTGTGAATAGAATTGAGGGAGTCGTTAGAGTGTATCTTTGCCACGACTTTAAATGGTCCTCCTCTCTTGGAACCTGGCCACTTCTTTAGTCAATCAGTTCAGTGTTTGAGAACTGGTTCAGGTCTGAATGGGCATATAAGGTATGTTACTTGAATCTGGATGGGACACTAAGTACGGATTCTCTTTTATTTTGTATAGACTAAGCAACTGCTTTATTAGTTAGTTATCTATCTTATCTCAAGTGAATCTGTGTTGTCTTAACCATCCTCAGAGAGCTCAAAGAGTGTGTCTACCTGTCTGCCACTGAGATATTACTATTCTTTACAGTAAAATTGAGGACAGTTTTTTGCTTCTGATGGTTAAGCACCATCATTATTGCCTCTTGCATGTCATGCATGTTGCGATCTGGATAGTCAGATCTGTTCTAGTGTCTCCCACCATCAGCTCTGACCTACAGAGAACACCCCCACATTGCATCTCAATAATGCCAGTTTCCATATCACCCACGTGTCTTCAGGGCGCTTCTGTGAATCATAGCCATGCTTTTTACGCATGATTTTTATATATAAGGTTCTTTTTTATATATAATTTTATTTATTTATTCTTGACCATGCTGGGTCTTCATTACTGTGCGGGCTTTTCTCTAGTTGTGGAAAGTGGGGGCTACTCTCTCGTTGCAGTGCATAGCTCTAGGGCAGCAGGCTTTGGTAGTTATGACTCACGGGCTCACTTGTTGCAGCTCCCAGGCTCTGTAGCACAGGCTCAGTAGTTGTGGCATAGTGTTCAGCCTCTCCATGGCAGGTAGGTTCTTGATGTTATATATTTATGTACATCCTTTATAACATGCTGAGTTTTATCAGTATTTTTACCATTTTCTCTACTTGACCTAATTTTTAGCAAATATTCTGGTATTTCTACTTTACTTAGTGTGGACCATCACTTTCACCAAACTTTCCAGAGATTTCCTACCAGTATGATAGTATTACCTTCTGCCTCCTTTCCAGGGTATTGATTCTTTTTATAGGAGATTGCTCCCATGTTGATCACATTTACCAACTCCAAGTTCTGCCCTTTTCGTTCCAGCTCTAGTTAGATCCATTTTCTCCCACCCGTTGCAGGCACGTGTGGACCGAGTCCTACAGATCATTGAAAATAAGTGTTGTTTCTTCCTTAGTGAATATAACCTTTGCTTCACCAGGTTATGTAGTGGCAATCCTGGCTATGAATTTTATGGCCAGGAGGGAAGGCATGCTGTTGGAAAGACAGAGGAGTGGGCCACTTCTGAAAATCCTGTGAGTGAAGGAAACCTGAGATTCCAAGGTTTTCAAGTGCGTTTTACCACAGTTTATTAATCTCATACTGCAGGGCCTTGGTCTTCCCAAATCAGATCTCCCAAGCTGGCATAGTGGACTTGCTGGGCTTGAGAACTGAGTCTTACCTTCCGCTCCATGGCTGACAAAGTGGATTTCTGATAGAGCGTGCCAGTCTATGTTAGCCTGAAAATAGAAAATCCAAACCAAATCAGGCATGGGAGTTGTATCCACATACTGACAGGAAGTGGAGGAGATGGAGTCTCAGTCTGGATTCCTGAGGAGAGCCTGGTGATCAGAGTCAAAGATCAAACAGAGTGACAGCAAATATATGTGGTTCCTCTTCGGATTCTGTTGATGTCAACTTTAGGGAAGTAGGAGGGGAGGTTAGTCAGATCTAGTCAATGATTGAAAGAGCAAGGACAAACCTGAGTGTTCCTCAACATATACTAGTAGCTTTGTTCCAGAATGAAAAGAAAGGGCAAGGTAAAACTAGAGTGTGGGCAAGTTACAAAATATTGGACCTGTAAGAACAAAGCCGACACTTTCTTCCTGGCTCTGTTCCTCCTCCCTCATTCCTTTATTGCCTGCAAACCCTTTCCTTCTCTCAGCTTTTTGTTTCTAAGGTGCTGTTTGAGGATAAAGCATTCTGTTTAAACAGATTGTTTAGACAGTAGTATCCTAAGCCACTGCTAGGGGTATTGGGAAGAAAATGCGACTGATATGTGGGCAGGTAAGAGATTTCAAACCACTTTCATTCCCGTTCCTTTGCGAGTGCAATGTGCTTGAATCAGATAGCATCTCACTGGCTCAGAGAGAGGGATGGATTAGGCAGTGAGTGAAAGATGCAGCCCTCTGAACACATGTGATGGAGGTAAAAATGGAGCAGAGCTAATACTCTTCCATATATTAACAGGCATACATCAACACGAGGAGCTAGGAGAATGATGGGTATAAATCTTTATATGGAAACATGTCACAGAAGAAGACATTTGTGAGAGAAGACTGGAAGATCAAAAAATAGTAACAATTTATTGTTTATTTATTAGCCTGTTGAAGAATATTAAATGGAGTCAGTGTATAGTTTGATCAACAATAGTATGTGGATAACAGTGCTTTAAGATAAAAGAGATGTATGTTTAAACAGTATTAGCAATTAACGTAAACAAAATGTTCATATTAAAGCCAATAGAGTTAAAAGTATATTTCCTTTATCCCTTTATTGATTTTCCCTCAGGAAAAAACGAAATGCTATAAAGTCAGTAATTGCAGGAACATTTCCTTTTAATGTCGTAAGGGCTGTTGAATTCTTAGCAACTGGATTACCTTTCCGAAGCACAGAGTATAATATGGACATAAATGTGATTGTTTTCTTCCTTTCTGAATACACATAAACATCACATATTATTAATTAGGTGATTATTCTCATAAAGCAATTTCCTTTCAACTATCTTTTTTTTTAACTGAAGCATTCCCTAATAACAGAATTATAGTATCTGGTATAGTTTAGAGAAAGAATGTATAGGACTTTAGAGACAATTATCAACTTTTATAAAGAAGTCTGAGTCAGTTATTTTCTCAGAAAAGATAATTTCTAACTGCAGAAGGAAAAACAGAAATTTTTATATCTCATGTTATATAAACAGAGACACTGACTTAAAAGGATATATGTCATGCAGCTTCATCGATAATAGATTTTGGTGGTTTGGGATTAGCACATGCAAGCTATTATATTAGATTATAGAGTGAGAAAACAGCAAGATCCTGCCATAAAGCACAGGGAACTATGTTCAGTATCTTGTGATAAACTGTTTTGGAAAAGAATATGGAAAAGAATAGGTACATATATATTGTTACTGTTATTTGGTCTCTAAATTGTGTCCAGCTCTTTGTGACCCCATGGACTGTAGCCCATCATTCTCCTCTGTCCATGGGATTGTCCAGACAAGAACATTGGAGTGGATAGTCATTTCCTTCTCCAGAGGATCTTCCTGACCCAGGGATTAAATCCATATCTCCTGCATTGACAGGTGGATTTTTTACTGCTGGGCCACCAGGGAAGCCCTGCACACACACACACACACACACACATATACAGCTGAATCACTTTGCTGAACAGCAGAAATTAACACAACATTGTAAATCAAATGAAATAAGTTAAAAATAATAATACATGTTTAATAAATGCCTCTTGAACTTATTGTTGGCTATGGAACTACGGATATACAGACCTTCTCTAGAGGGAATTAATGTAGATTTCTTAGGAGGTAGCATCTGCCTGATGTCAAGAGCAAGGTGCCCATGTGGGTGAAATATGGCCATGCTGAAAAGAATCCTGTGGCCAAACTGTGTAGGGCATTTTGAAGCATAGTAAAGATTTCTGATTTTATGTGAGGTGTGAGGGCTGAATGACTGTGAACAGTGAAGAGATAATAGTCAGATCTGTATTTTGAAGTGATTACTCAGATTGATGTATGGAAAATAGATTATAGGGGGAATCTGCTGTAAATTATAATAAAGAATAGCAATACAGAGGCTATTGATGAGTTAGATAAGTGACAATGGTGACTTGGATTAAGACAACTTGGAATTGTTGATATGTGATCATATTTGGGAAATATATTTGAAAATATCTGGCAGCATCTTCTGTTTTTATCTGGGATAAGAAGAAAGAGTCAAGATGCTTCCAAAGTCTTTGGCTTGTAACATTTGTAGCTACGTGAATAAGATTGACATAATGAAATAAAAATTTGAGAGTGGAACAGGTTAAGGATGGGATATCAAAATTTCTATTTTAGATGTGAACATTTAGTGGAAGAAGGCTTCCCAGGTGGCTCATTAGTAAAGAATCCACCTGCCAAGCAAGAGACCCACAGGAGACTCTGGTTTAATTCCTCATCAAGAAGATTACCTTGGAGAAGGAAATGATAATCCATTCCAGTATTCTTGCCTGGTGAATCCCATGGACAGAGGAGCCTGGCAGTCCACGGGGCCACAAAACAATCAGACTCAAACCAGCGACTAAATAACAAGAACAAATTTAATGGAAGAATATATAAATCTATATTTTGAGGGGATATTGGAACTAGGAAAAATTTGTGGCATCATCACTATATCTATGCCTTTGGAGATTGTAGGATTAGTCTAGCAATAGAATTATCATTTATTCCAATCTAATCACAGTGTAGCAGTGAAGAAAAGAATTTCTGGACAAAGCCCAAAGACACTTTATATTAACACGTCATTGACCAGAGACATACTACAGCCACAGGTGTTAGATTCTGCAAAAATCCCCTAGTTAGTGATGTGTAAAAATGTTGATCTGGAAGGAGGGAGGAACCATCAGAAAGATGAAGAGGAGGGAGCCACGAAGCACCCAGGGTTAAACCTGTGACTCTTCACTAAATAACTTCTTTTCCTTCACACCTTTTTCGCAATGTTAGTTACTTATTTATTTAGCTGCTCACGTTATTAGCATCTGCATTAGAGTGCAGACAGTTTGGTAGTAGGGAGTGTGTTTTTTTTTAATTTACTTTTAATTGAAGGATGATTGCTTTACAATATTGTGTTGGTTTCTGCCATATATCAGTATGAATGAGCTATAGGTATACGTATGTCCTGTCCCTCTTGAGTCTTCCTTCCACATTCCACCCCTTCCCATGCCTCTAGATTGTTACAGAGTGTTTCTTTAGCTCACCACTTTCTACCTAATTCCTGTCACTGTGTCCAACACACTTAGATGCTAAAAAATTTATTTTGTGATGAAATAAAATAATTATTTCTGTAACATTATCCATAAAATATTCCTTAAATGCTTAATTTGACTGGTAAAAAGTATTGCACTTTATATTTGAGATTTCTATTGAATTTTCTTTCTGTGACTATAAGTATGTTTATGCCCAAATATTCAGTCACACTTTCTTTGTTTTTCTGAGCATTTATACTTTTAAAGGTTTTATTATTAAATGTTAAATATATGTATTAATACAAATACTAATTTTTATTTATTTAAATTTTATAATTTTGTGTACATTTACTACTTTCCATAGACTTTCATTTCTTGGTGATATATGTTTTTCCATTTAAAAAATTTGTACAAAAACTGTTACATACTGAGAGTCTATAAAAAATCTCTCTTCTGTATATGTTTTTAATAAATTTATTTTACATTTGTCTCTTTAACATTTCTCAAGTATACCCTGAAGATAGTTGTGATATAAAGAGAAAAATAAGTTTTTTTTTTTCTGTCAAAAAACAACCCCATTGCCTTTTATTTAGTACTTCTTCCTTCCAAGATATATATACATAAGACATTATTTTAAAAATTTAATAAAACATACTTATGCCAAGAAACCATCTTGCACAAACTCCAGTCCCCTTCTCTCCCCCAAGTAACTCTGCCATCCTTAACCTCTATCAAGAGAGTTTTGAATTTTTAAACAATGGAATAAAATATACATTCATATATCCAGGGTTTCCTTTTTTTTTTTTCCTTATCTCAATGCTGTGTTTGTATGATTAATCCCTGTTATTGTAGACATACAGTTCATTCTTTCTCATTGCTTCAGTTCAGTTCAGTCACTCAGTCGTGTCCAACTCTTTGCGACCCCATGAATCGCAGCACGCCAGGCCTCCCTGTCCATCACCAACTCCTGAAGTTTACTCAAACTCATGTCCATCGAGTTGGTGATTCCATCCAACCATCTCATCCTCTGTTGTCCCCTTCTCCTCCTGCCCTCAATCCCTCCCAGCATTAGGGTCTTTTCCAATGACTCAGCTCTTTGCATCAGGTGGCCAAAATATTGGAGTTTCAGCTTCAACATCAGTCCTTCCAATGAACACCCAGGACTGATCTCCTTTAGGATGGACTGGTTGGATCTCCTTGCAGTCCAAGGAACTCTCAAGAGTCCTCTCCAACACCACAGTTCAAAAGCATCAATTTTTCGGTGCTCAGCTTTCTTTATAGTCCAACTCTCACATCCATACATGACCACTGGAAAAACCATAGCCTTGACTAGACGGACCTTTGTTGACAAAGTAATGTCTCTGCTTTTTAACATGATGTCAGGGTTGGTCATAACTTTCCTTTCAAGGAGTAAGTGTTTTTTAATTTCATTGCTGCAGTCACCATCTGCAGTGATTTTGGAGCCCAGAAAAAGTAAAGTCTGACGTTGTTTCCACTGTTTCCCCATCTATTTGCCATGAAGTGATGGAACTGAACTGAACTGATGAGACTGGATGCCATGTTCTTAATTTTCTGAATGTTGAGCTTTAAGGCAACTTTTTCACTCACTTCTTTCACTTTCATCAAGAGACTGTTTAGTTCTTCTTCATTTTCTGCCATAAGGGTGGTGTCATCTGCATATCTGTGGTTATTCATATTTCTCCCGGCAATCTTGATTCCATTTTGTGCTTCATCCAGCCTAGCGTTTCTCATGATGTATTCTTCATATAAGTTAAATAATTAGGGTAACAATATACAGTCTTGAGGTACTCATTGCTTATTCTATGGTAATCCACTGTATTATATGTCATAATTTATGTATTTGTTCTTTTGTTAATAAAAATCTATATACTTATTAAAATTCAATAGTTATTCCAATTCTAAAAGTTAAGGCATGCATATATATCTCTGTATATGTGCCCGCAGTGGAATAGCTGAGTCATCTGCTTAGCATCAGTAAACACACCAAATAATTGTAATGTTTAATCAAAGCTATGGTTTTTCTGGTGGTCGTGTGTGGAAGTGAGAGTTGGACTATAAAGAAAGTTAAGTGCCGAAGAATTGATGCTTTTGAATTGTGGTGTTGGAGAAGACTCTTGAGAGGCCCTTGGACTGCAAGGAGATCCAACCAGTCCATCCTAAAGAAAATCAGTCCTGAATATTCTTTGGAAGGACTGATGCTGAACCTGAAGCTCCAATACTTTGCCCACCTGATGCCAAGTGACACATTGGAAAAGACCCTGAGGCTGGGAAACATTGAAGGCAGGAGGAAAAGGGGGCAACAGAGGTTGAGATGGTTGGATGGCATCACCAACTCAATGGACATCAGTTTGAGTAAACTCTGGGTTGATGATGGACAGGGAGGACTGGCATGCTGCAATCCATGGGGTCACAAGGGTTGGACATGACTGAGGGACTGAACTGAACTGAATGTTGTACCAGTTTAAAATTTCACCATCAGCACACACAAATTCTAGTTGCTATTTATTTTCAACAAATATTCTGTCCTTTAATCCATTTTGGTGATTTGAGCAATATTTTGCTGTGGTTTTTATTTACATTTCTTTAGTGATTGATGAAGTTGAATACCTTTCCACATTTTTATCTGTTATTTTAATATCCTCTGCTTTGAAATGCTTGTTCAAATCTTTTACTTATTTTTCCACTATGTTGTCTTTTTCTTGTTAATATGTGGGGAAGATATATATGTTTACATACTGTCTCCCTTTTTAGATATATATGCATATTGTAAATATCTTTTTTAAAAAGATGTTAAGCCCTGTGACTTCCCTTTTAAACTGATTTATGGTGATTATTTATCTACTTTAATATGGTCTAGTTTATCAGTTAATTTGTTTTCTTTTAAAGTTAGGAATGTGTGTTTGTGTGTTAGTTTCTCAGTCATGTCTGACTCTTTTTGACCCCATGGACTGTAGCCTGACAGGCTCCTTTGTCCATGGAATTCTCCAGGCTAGAATACTGTGTTGGGGTGACATTTCCTTCTCAAAGAGTTGGGAATATTTGTATCTTTAATTAAAATATTAATTTATTTTTAAGGTCATATTATCTCTGTTTTCTTTTAAAAGCTCTATTATTTTAAAATTTCCATGTAGATTTGTCATCCTTCTAAAGTTGATATTATGTATAGTGTGTGGAAATATTAATAGTCAAGATTTTTCCCTTTTTTCCCAGCCTCACCATATATATCTCCAAGTGACACTGCACCATTTATTAAAAAGACCATTCTCCCCCTGTGATGATGAAGTGGTATCTGCACGTAACTCAGTTGCAAGTCCGTCTTTGTCAATATATTATTTCCGCACATTATCTTTATTCATATGCCAATATCACATTTTAGTCAGTGTGACTTTATAATCAGTTTTAATATCTGATAGTATAAATCCTCCAACTTGATTCTTTAAGATTGTTCTTGTTATTTTAGGTTACTTACATTGCCATTGCAATTTGAAATCAGCATTTTGATTTAAAATTGCTGCACTTTTGATAGGAATTATGATAAACCTACACATAGAGTTTGAGGTAAATTGACATCTTTACAGTATTGAGTCTTCTAATTTGTCTCATGGCATATTCCTTCATTCATGTGATTTTAACTTCAACTGAGTTTAATAAGTTTAGGTAGAGAAATATTAAACATCTTCTTTTAAGCTTTTTAATATTTTATAGCCTGTTACAACTATTTATTTAATGAAAATTCTCATTCAGTTTTTGTGTATCCAAGTGTCTTTATTTCACTTTCATTTTGAAAAATATTTGAATGAGTAGACCTTTCTGAATTGGCTGTTATGTTCGCATTTTAGGATGATATCTTAAAACCCATCTACTTCATTCTTAATTTTTGCTTTTGTATTTTCTAGTTTTAGAAATACTGTTTGATTTTTTTATGGATTCCGATTCTTTGGAGAAAGGCTCTAAACTTGTACCTAGTTTGTCAATCATAGATTTTATTTCCTTGAATTTATTAATTACAGCATTTTAAAAGTCTTTGATAACTTGAATATGTGAGTCACATATTGAATCAGTATGTGGTACATTTCCCTTGGTAGTTTTTATTGTTACCTTTGTTTGTGTTGTTACTTTAGTTTGCTTGGCAATTTGTTAAATTAAAAGACAGACATTGTGACTGAAAGTTATAAAGGCTCTGGATGATGCAAATGTCTCTAGAAAGAGTCACCCTTTTCTTTACAAAAAAGGGCCATCTAGTCAAAGGTCCGTCTAGTCAAAGTTATGGTTTTTCCAGTAGTCATCTATGGATGTGAGAGTTGGACCATAAAGAAAGCTGAGCACAGAACAATTGATTCCTTTGAACTGTGATGTTGGAGAAGACTCTTGAGAGTCCCTTGGACTGCAAGGAGATCCAACCAGTCCATCCTAAAGGAAATCAGTCCTGAATATTAATTGGAAGGACTGATGCTGAAGCTGAAACTCCAATACTTTGGCCAACTGATGCAAAGAACTGAGTCATTTGAATGGACCCTGATGCTGGAAAGAATGAAGGCAGGAGGAGAAGGGGATGACAGAGGATGAGATGGCTGGATGGCATCACCAACTCGATGGACATGAGTTTGAGTAAACTTCAGGAGTTGGTGATGGACAGGGAGGCCTGACGTGCCGTAGTTCATGGGGTCGCAAAGAGTCTGACACGACTGAGTGACTGAACTGAACTGAACTGATACATACATGTTTGTATATATAAATTGTATGCATGTTATACACAATATACATGTACATTATAACTATTTCAGTTCAAATGTTGCAGAGATCAATATCAAGCAATATGTCTTTGGAATATTTATATAATAGCAGAAGAAATATATTATTTTAAAAATACCTTTGTTTATTGAAAGAAAATTAAACTGTATTCTGTACTAAAGTGTCTTTAGAAGTTTTCAACATTTGATGGAAGAACATACAATTAAATATAATTTAGCTTATTTTAAACTTTGGTTTATAAATGTTGTTACCAGAGTAATGACTCCATTTAATGAAAACAGATGAATCACATTGGGAACATTAAAAAGTTCTGCTAAATAATAATTTATTCAGTGGATGAAAACAGAAGTAACCTTTGCCTATTATGAGGTCTTTATTCATTTTTTAAGAGGCACTTTAATGGATTCCCAAAATGCATAATAGAGAAGCAAATTGGGTCATAATAAGAAAGGATTCTGGCACATTTCATTTTTAAAGGTGCAGAGATTTCTGTATTGAGAATTTTCAGGAGAAAAATGACTGATAGTGGGTAATTTTGGAAGATGTTATCATGCTAATTAAATTATTAACATAGTAATTACAATTATTTAAAATTTAAACAGAGTAGTGGTTAAGAGTCTAACATTATGGGTGAGTTTGCCTTGGTTTAAATTCCAGTTCTACCATTAACTAGCTGCAGGTTTTTGAAGAAGTTAGTGTCTCAGTTTCCTCATCATAATAATTGAGAAAATAATAGTATTAAACAAAAGGATTAGTACTGGAATGAAGTTATTGTACATAAGGTGCTTTGAGCAGTACAATGTAAGTTTTAGCTGTTATTTTCATTTAGATCAAATAATGAATAGTTTCTGAAAAGCGTAGTTAATATGTTCATTTTCATTTTGTTTAGAGGAAACTTTCTTCAATTTATTTTAACATTAAATTTCAACATTTTGAAAAGGTGCTGGAAACAGACCTTACTCCAGCCCACAGAATCTCAGTGTTTGCCTTTTTGAATATTAAGAATCAGTCATATTTTTGAGATTTTATTTTTCTTTTCCTAATTAGTATTTTATATGAGGTGTTTCTCTATTATTGGAATTGACATCCAAAGCATAGGGTGTAAATAAATAGCTAGTTTTTAAATTTTTTTGACAATGAGAAGTTTAAGCAGGCTCCTATTACCTTTAGATCTGTATCCATCAATCTTTGAGCAGTTCTATTTTTTTTTTTCATAGCAAGATATTCCAGGCTAATTTTATATTGTCCTGGTTTAACAAATTCTCTAAGACTCTCTCTTTCCTTTAAGAGAGAATAGTAATTAGAACCAAGATCTGGCTAATAGTATTTTCATTGCTTCTGGGTTTCATTACTTCTACACACCTTCAGCAGACAGGAGTTTATTATTTGTGTCTCAATCTATGTATGTATTCATCCATTCATCTACCAACCTATATTTATGCATGTATTCAAAACCTTAGATACATATTAAAATCCTCCAATTTCAATACAACTAGCCCAAGTTTCTTCTAGCATTTCTTTTATTTATTTATTTTTTTCATTTATTTTTATTAGTTGGAGGCTAATTACTTTACAGTATTGTAGTGGTTTTGGTCATACATTGACATGAATCAGCCATGGATTTATAAGTGTTCCCCATCCCGATCCCCCTTCCCGCCTCCCTCTCCACTCAATTCCTCATACATGTAATATATATGTAATTCTCTTGTCCAACAGTGAGACATTATTTATAAAAAATTGTTTCTCATTATTTATAAAAATTTCTTATGTGCTTAATCTGAGAATACAATGAAGTACATGACTCAGATTCACTAATCCATATCACTGTGGAAAGCAAACCTGCTGGCAAGCATTTAGCCTGAGTTAAGATTACAGTCATTTGATTTTTAGCCTGAAGAACAAGAACTTTCCAGCTCTCTGTGTGACATTTCCTGATGATCTGTTGGCCAAAGCAAGGCAAACTCAGTGCAAATAGAAAGAAATTTCACAATGGCATGTATACAGAGAAGTGTGATGCACTGTGGACAGTCTTACTGTAACAATCCATCACAGTGTTCCACTGGACCCGGTGATTCATAACCCTTCACACCCAACATGCACTCCTTCCTGCCAAGATCTCCAGAATCGTATCTAAATATGGCATCAGGCTCAAAATCCAAAGTTTGTGAGCACATTGCCTGGATGTGAGTAGATGAAGCTTTTCTGAGGTCCCAAACTTCATTCACAGACCTCTGAGTTGAACAGCAACAGGGGACTTCCCTGGTGGTCCAGTGGTTAAGTTTTTACCTTCCAGTTTAGGACCGTGCAGGTTCAACCCATGGTCAGAGAGCTAAGATCCTATATGCCTCTCCACAAAACAAAACAAAACAAAACATAAAACAGAAGCAATATTGTAACAAATTCAATAATAACTTTGAAAATGGTCAACATAAAAAAAAAAAACAACTTTAAACAAGTTATTCAGCACACAATGCTGATATGATATGGTAGGCAGAATTCTACCTCAAGATTCTCTCTTCCTGAAATATATTCCCTGAGTGTAGATGAACAGTTAATAGGATAGAATATCTTCCTTACAATTGTTGCTGTTATTGTTATTCAATCACTAAGTCGTGTCCGACTCTTTGCAACCCCATGGACTGCAGCACCTCAGGCCTCCCTGTCGCTCACTGTCTCCTGAAGGTTGCCCAACTTCATGTCCATTGAATTGGTGATGCCATCCAACCACCTTATCCTCCGTTTACCCCTTCTCCTCCTGCCCTCAATCTTCCCCAGCAGCAGGATATTTTCCAGTGAGTCAGTTGTTCACATCAGGTTGCCAAAGTATTGGAGCTTCAGCTTCAGCATCAGTCTTTCCAATGAATATTCAGGTTTAATTTCCTTTAGGATGGACTGGTTGGATCTCCTTGCAGTCCAAGGGACTCTCAAGAGTCTTCTCCAACAGCACAGCTCAAAAGCATCAATTCTTTGGCGCTCAGCCTTTGTGGTTCAACTCTCACATCCATAAGTGACTATTGAAAAGATCGTAGCTTTGACTATACAGACCTTTGTCGGCAAAGTGATGTTTTTGCTTTCTAATATGCTGTCTAGATTTGTCATAACGTTCCTTCCAAGAAGCAAACGTCTTCTAATTTCATGGCTGCAGTCACCATCCACGGTGATGTTGGACAAGCCCCAGAAGAGAAAATCTGTCACTGCTTTCACTTTTTCCCCATCTGTTTGCCACAAAATGATGGGACTGGATGCCATGACCTAAGTTTTTTTAATGGTGAGTTTTAAGCAGGTTTTTTACTTTTTCTTACCATTAGATTAACAATTCGCTCATCTATAGTTACTCAAAAAGGCAATTATACTAAGTGGATATGACCTAACCAGGTGAGCATTTTGAAAAGAGGTGAAGCATCAGAGAGTTATGCTCCTGTTGACCTCAGAGGAAGCAAACTACGAGTTTGTAAAGAGAACCATGAAACTGGGGATGACGAGTGTTCTTTAGAAGCTGAGGTCCTTCATCCTGCAGTCGTGGAAAACTGAATTCTGCTAACAGTGATCTTGGAAGAAGTAACAGAAGAGGTCAGGGCCCTGGCTAACACCTTGGATTTAGCCTCAGGGGACTCTCAGCAGAGGGCTCAGCAAATGATACCCAGGTTCCTAACCCCCCAGATACAGTGAGACAGTAAGTTGTGTTATTTTAGGCAGTGAGTTCGTGGTAATGTACAGTGTAGCAATGGACAATTAATACAGAGGCCCATTTAATGTAAGAGAGACAGCATAATAACTGGTCCAGAGAACTTCTGAAATCCAGATACCTGTTTCTGGACCCTATTCTAGGGGCAAGGACTGGTTTCTGGCCAGACTTCAGTTTTCCTGCCTGGACAAAGCTCCTTATGCTGATTTTCTCTGTAGTTCTTGGTTCTACCCTTTAGATTACCCTCTCTTAAAAAATAAAACACATGAAGAAATAGAACCAAACAGAAACAAAGTCACAGAAAAAGAGAGAAAAACAGCAGGTACTCCTAGAAATGGGAAGAAGGGAAGGCAGGGTTGGGGTAGAAAATTGAAAGGTACAGACTACTGTGCATAAAAGAAATAAATGAAAAGGATATGTTGTTACAGCACAGGAATATAGCCAATACTTTATATCTATAAAAGGACTATATAAAAATATTGAATGAATATGTTGTACATCTGAAACTAATATTGTAAATCAACTATGCTGCAATTAAAAAATAAAAATAAAAAACAAACACACACAAAAAAGAAAGAAAAGTCCACGTTTTTGGCAAAGCATTCCTTCTCAGAATGCGTTTCAAAAGTGGGGCCAAGAGGCCTCATTTAATTTTGAATCCTCTCAGTTCCTGCTTCTCCATCCAAGCTGTCAGGCTTTTTAGTAGTACACTTATTTAAAGACCTTTGTGAATTTCCTGGGATGTTTTGGAGAACTTACTTCATGCCCCTGAAGTCATTCATTTCATAATATACCTTTGTTTCCTTCTGGATGTTAGGCTACTGTGTAGCAATGTTAATAAGATATTTTGTCTTTGTCAAGCTGAACAAATCTTTAGGCATAGCCTTAAACTGCTATGAGAACTTAAGAAAAGGCCTTCTACCACACCCTTGCTGATCTTTCCCTTGAGGCCACTTACTGCTTTAAGGATTTTTGCCAGATAGACTGAAAATGTAAATGCTTTATTTTCCAAACCAACAAGTCACTTCTATTTTCCCTCTAAAACGCTTGCGAAATGAAGGTTTCCTTTTTGTCTCTCCTCTTTGTCCTCACACCTTAGCAGACTCAGCTGAAAGAGCCCAGATGATACTTTCAAAAACTGCCAGGACGTGTCCTTAGCCAGATCCAACAAGTCATTAGATACAGTGACTTTTCAAGGCTCTTTCATGCTGGCTAATTATTCTACCTCAGCATAAGTTGGTCCTCAACCCCCCACACCCCTCCAGCAGCCCTTTCTTCACTGCTTTTACAGAAATAATGGCAGTTTGTTTGCAATTCCTCCAACCTGCCTCAGGCCTCCTCCTGATTCTCTCTTCTATTATCAATCTCCTTATTTTCCTTCCAGCCTCTCTACCCGTCGGCTGCCTAAAGACAGTGCCACATCATTTTAGGCTTTTGCTGTGACAGCGCTCCATTTCAAGGTACTGTTTCTATGTTGTTCTTGTTGAGTTGCTCAGTTTTGTTCGACTCTTTGTGAGCTCATGGATAGTAGCCCACCAGCCTCCTCTGTCCATGGAGTTATCCAGGCGAGAATACTGGAGTGGGTAGCCATTTCCTTCTCCAGGGGATCTTCCTGACCCAGGGATTGAAACTGCATCTCCTGAATGGGCAGGCAGATTCTTTATCACCGAGCCATCAGAGAAACCCAAACCAAATATTTATCTATAATTGCACAAACACACACACAGAGCTCAGCTGGTAAAGAATCCGCCTGCTATGCAGGAGACCCCAGTTCGATTCCTAGATTGGAAAGATCCCCTGGCAAATGGATAGGCTAGTTGCTCCAGTTTTCATGGACTTCCCTGATGGTCAGAAGGTAAAGAGTCTGCCTGGGTTTGATGCCTGGGTGGGTGGGGAAGATCACCTGGAGGAGGGCATGGCAACCCACTCCAGTGTTCTTGCCTGGAGAATCCCCATGGACAGAGTCACAGAGTCGGGCATGGCTGACTGACTAAGCAAGACAGGCACAGCACACACACACACACACACACACACACACACCCACACACACCCCAGAAATTATTGGCTTAAAATTATTAAATTATTATAAACATTTCCTCATGATTCTGTGGCTCAGAAATTTGGCCTGGACTCAAGTGGAGGTTGCCATGGTTGTTCTCAATGGGAAATGTCACGTGGCTTCAGTCATTCATTTGAGGCCATGTGGCCTCTCTGCACCGTAGGTGGTTAATGCTACCTGCCATCTAAGACTCATGTCTGTAGCTTATTAGCCTGGGCTTCTTCACGTGCGGAACGTGTGAGTAGAGTTTAAGCTCCAATGTAAAGGAGTTTTTTATGTCTCTGCTTGTGTTAAATTTCTTCTTGTCCTGTCGGCAAAGCAAGCCACACAGCCAAACTTAGACTCAGTGTGGAGGTGGCATAGATACAGCAGATTCGGGAAGCTCCAGTGGGAGGCGTTATTCGGACAACTTTCTGTCTTTTAACAGGAATATCCTGTGCTGTTATACCCATGACTTGAAAATTTTATCAGCCCCAAAGTTATAATTTTGGGTACCATGATGGGGTTTGCTACGTGTATTTCTCAGTGTTCATTGGACCATCTGGTTGCTCTCATGGAGGTCACTTCTGTTACAAAACTATTCTCTTTAGTCCCACTAGATCTGATCTGATTTTTCCCCCTGATTCTATTAGTCTGCACTGATGAGGTTCAGTGGTTGTCTCAATGATCACACTTGAGTTTCTAGAGGAAGTCTCTTCTCTTCACATAGCATTCTCCTCACTCCGTCTCCTGATATTTGATATTTAATATATTATATATATATATATACACAAAACCTAGAATATGTGTTCTGTTACCCTCAGGTACAAAGTACCTTCTCCTCTAAAAGAGATATACTGCATATTTTGAGTTACGATAATGCCTATGATTTCTTTTTCTCAAATAAGTCATATTCTAATTTAAAAGGAAGATTTCCGAACAACTTAATTTTATATTAACTCTAATTTAACTTGAGAAGACATGATTTTGAAGAGGTCTTGAAAGAATTCTTTTGTCTTTCTGTCATGATTTCTTAATAAAAAGTTATTCTCAGCTAGAGGCATAGTAATAAGAATGCTTTTAACTTAACCAATCCTATCAGTTCATGGCCTCAATGTATTTTAAACTGACTCAAAGTAAATAAACCACTTTTATTTTGGATGCTATTGGCATTAGAGCTTGATCTCTGAATTCTACAAGTTGTATGTCCTTTATACTGGGTGGGGATGAGGGTTTGAAGAGGAAACAAAATAGAGAAAGGAAATCCTAGTGACTTTTGAATCATTTTTTTGGTCAAGTGAAAATGTTACTACTTTTTTTTTCCTGGATACATTTTTTAATAATTTATTTATTTTGACAATTATTTAGGAATATTTTCCTGTCACTTGCAATCCCTGATTAATATAAAACCTAATTAAGGTATTGATACTTTTAGTTAGGTTATTGTAAGAAAAATTCATTTACAATCACATACAACCAAAAATTAATGATATTCTTTCTTTGTGCCATGTAATAAAAGTTGTACTTTTACATATAGTATGATCAGTCTCAACTGATATCCTTTCTATAAAAGTCACCACCCTGTCATCTTCCACATCATCTCTTTAGTCTCCCTCATATTAGTCATTAATTTTGCATATGAGCATTTGTCACTTACTTTGATTTAGACACTATACTTTATGATGTGGAATAATCATTAACAAATATACTGCCTTCCCTCAAAGAGTTTTTATCCACTTTAGGAAGAGAGACAAACAGTCAACTTAAGTACAAAACAGTAAAAATTGACAGGGGGACTTTCTGGCATTATGGAAATTTATTAATCTTAATTGTCTAGTGCAGGTGTATACATCTATCAAACTCATAGAAATTTTAAAATAAAATTGAAGTATTTTATTTGATATAAATTATATTTCAAAACAAAGTTTATTGTGATAAGGGGCAAATAAAGAAACATGTATTTTGGGGTTTGCACAGCTTTGAACCAAGGCCATTTTCACTTTATAGCCATCCTACAGTATTCCAGTTTGCCTTGCAATTATATTTTTCTTTCTCTATTTTCTTCTCTCTAGATTTCTTCCTGTTACCTTCAACAAACTTTAGCTATAAGCTTGGATTTGATCAAACACTCTTTTCGTGGTCATGAACCTGCTGAGTGTCACAGAAAATTACACGATATGCTTGACTGTAAAGGGGAAATATAGTAAAAAAGGAAAGCAAAAATAAAAGTAAAATAATGGGAAATGTTTTGGAAAACATTTCAGGGAAAGATTGATAAGAGTGAGCAGTTAATAGAGATGGAGGGAATAAGTGTCAAAAAATAAAAACTATTCAGCTTAAAAAAACACACTCAATTCATTTGTGTTTAGAATTCAATTTAGGGTTTCTGCATTTTGGTTTTGATCTGTTTGATAATTAGTTTCTTGACTTTCTCTTGCTCTTTCATTTAAGAAATGAAATATAGTACTCAGAGGAAAGTAAAATAACTCCAGATGAGGAGCAGTGAATTCGACCACTGTCTAGAAGAGTGAGCCAAGCAAAGACCCCCGTGCTGCCCTTTAATGTGCAACATGCACATGTTCTTTAATATGAATCCAGAGTCTCTCACCAGGAAGTAATTTATATGCAGAGAAATGACTTCAATGCAGCTCTAGGGGACCATCTTCCTTTATTTATCCACCTTGCCTATCTTTTTCATGGGGATTTCAATAAAAAAATAAGTAAATAATATTTACATATTTATTTTGCAAGTAGTTTTTGAAATGCAGATTTCAACTTTTAGGTCCTTACTAGAATTATTTTAAGTGCCAGGATCTAGATCTTAATTTTAGCTATTAAAGTATCATTAATATCTTTAATACTATTTAAATGAAGTACTTTGTAATAGTTCCCTGCTTTGTGCTTTGAACACACATTCATTTCTCAGCCTGTTAGTACTTCAAAAAAGCCGTATGTGGGCCTTGTTGCTGTTCGCTCACTAAGTCATGTCCGACTCTTTGCAACCCTATGGACTGCAGCACACCAGGCTTCCCTGTCCTTCACCATCTCCTGTAGTTTGCTCAAACTCATGTCCCTCAAGCCAGTGATGCCATCCAGTCATCTCATCTCTGTCGTCCCCTTCTCCTCCTGCCTTCAATCTTTCCCAGCATCAGGGTCTTTTCCAGCAAGTCTGCTCTTCGCATCAGGTAGTGAAAGTACTGGAGCTTCAGAATCAGTCCTTCCAATGAATATTCAGGGTTGATTTCCTTTAGGATTAACTAGTTTAATAAGATGTACGTATGCAGGAATTTTTTTTTTAAAGGTTGCATTAAGTTGGTAGGCCCAGGTCTTCCTTCCCCTTTTACCAGTGCCTGCCTGTGGTTTGTTGTTGTATCATTTAATCCTTTAGTCTTTTTTGACTCTTTACAACCCCATGGACTGCAGCCCGCCAGGCTTCTCTTTCCATGGAATTTCCCAGGTGAGAATACTGGAGTGGGTTGCCATTTCCTCCTCCAGGGGAACTTCCAGACCCAGGGATTGAATCCATGTCTCTTAAGTCTCCTATATTGACAGGCAGGTTCTTTACCCTTGAACCACCACGGAAACCCTTGCTTTAGGTTTAAGGAACCACATCTCCAAGGCTGTCAAGATTTAGTAGGAGGAAGGAGAAAATGAGTTGTATTTTCTTTTCACCATGGATAGAAGGTGATTTTGGAAATAATTTATAGATTGAAATGTGTAAGGATTGACTTTGAAAAATATTTCTCTTTCTCATAAGCAATGACCCTGAAATTAAACTCACAATCTATATGCTCTCAATATTCTTTGCGTGTGTGTGTGTGTTTGCTTTGTTGCATGTGGGATCTTAGTTCCCTGATCAGGGTTCGAGCTTGTACCCCCTGCATTGGAAACATGGCACTTTAACCACGGAACCACTAGGGAAGTCCCTTTTTATGTACTCTAAATTAAATTTAAACAGAATGACATTATTTGTAAACTATTGTCAGATAATTGCCACACAACTTCCATTCCTTTGTTTTCAACTTCGAGTTAGGAAAGCATTTGATTCAATAGAGAAATATCCTGAATTTCAATTGAACTCACAAAATTTATGTATAAAGTAACTGATTTATTAAATGAAATTTGTTTGTATCCATCAATATATCATTTATTTAAGTATGCATTTTAATACTGATGTGATTTAGCAAAATAATCTACTTAAAATATTATTCTGAAAAAGTGCAAAGTAACATCAAATTACAGCAGTGATCCTCTTTCAAATTGTTATGTGGGGAAAAGAAAATAGATTTTCTAAAGAATAGATACTTTATTTTACATCCAAAGTGTCTCCTCTGGAAGCTTTTGGAGATCAATAAAAAATGAAAAAAGATTAAAAAGTAAACTGTGAAATAGAACAGTTTTATGTGGCTGTATAGACCTATCACTTTTGAAAAGTGGTTGGTTGAAGGATTATTTTAATATTTTAAAATCAATACTATTACACAGAATAAAGGGAAGGCTTCGGGTGATTTTATTTTACTTTAAATAGGCAAATAATGTTCTTCCAATGTCCTTTGCCATTTTGTGAGAATATTTTATTGGCAAAAATTTTGATTACATGCAGTTCTAAGTGGTATACATTTTTCTGTGGTGGATTATACAACATTATTTGGCCAGTGTCACTCAATTTGTCTAGTTTCTGGTGTTCCCAGTATATATATTGTGTTGTAAGCCACCCCGAAATCAAATGACCCAAATGATTTTATTATTCTTATGGACTCTGTGAGCCAGAGAGGGGGCAGTGGGGGCCGACCTTCTTAGCCAACAATATTTGGGGCCTCATCTGGATAGCCTTAATGGCTCAGGGTGACCTGTATAGATGGGGCCAAAATACTTGAAGCTGGAATATCTGATTCTAAGATGGCTTTATAAAGTCACACATCTGGTTTCTGCTGGGAAGGCTGAGGGCCGACTCAGCTCCCATTGGTTTTTGTTTGTTTGTTTCATTTTTAAAATTATTTATTTATTGTGTACACCAGATCTTAGTCATGGCATGTAGGATCTTTTAGTTGTGACAGGTAGAATCTTTAGCTGCATGATGGGCTCTTAATTGCAGCATGTGGAATCTAGTTCCCCCACCTGGGATTGAACCCAGGCCCCCTGCACTGGGAGTAGGGAGTCTTAGCCACTTAGCTGGGTGACACCCAGGAAGTCATCCAGTTCCCATTGGTGACTGGGGTGTTCCATAAACATATGGAAACTGAATAGTGTGTAGGACACAGCTTCACCATGCAGCTTTCACAGTGCCAGCGAGAACACTTCTTCTAGAAATACTTCTACTTGGAGCCCTGACACTCCACTCTAGAGAGGTCATAGACATTTTGTCCATAGTCAACAGTCTATGCTCTACCTGCCCCTCAACCAAGCCAGCTCAAATCCAAAGCCCTACATGTGATACATCTTTAAAATAAATCTCCTGAAACCAATACTTATATTTGTACCAATCTGCTAAGCATATATAATTACTGAAAAAATGCTTTAAGTATTCAAGCCCTATCCATTTTTATTGTCAGCTATGGTAAGCCCATTACCTTATTGCCTATGATTTTATAATTATAATAGCTATTCTTTTTGAGAAGGCAGATTATTTCCTAATTTGTGACCATACTCATTTTTGAAGTTTTATGTTTTTCCACAGAGAATTATTGACACTGTCTATATTTTGTGCTATTTTCTGTGTATCCATCTACCATCTATTTAAATATATATATATATATGTTTTATATATATATATATATATAAAATGAGTTCATTTAAAATTGTTTTTAAAAAATCTTTATTGGAGTAGAGTTGTCTTATATTGTTATGTTACTTTATGCTGTATTGCAAAGTGAATAAGGTAAACACATATTCACTTTTCTGTAGATTTTTTTCCCACACAGGTCATTACAGTGTATTGAGTAGGGTTCCCTTTGCTATACAGTAGGTCCTTGTTGGTAATCTACTTTATATATAGTACTGTATGTGTATCAACCCTGATCTCCCAATTTTTTCCATCCCCTCATTTTCCGTTGATAATCATGTTTGTTTTCTACATCTGTTACTCTATTTTCTGATTGAGTTCATCTGTATTTTTTTAATATTCCACATATAAGTAATATAATATCATATTTGTCTTTCTCTAACTTCACTCAGTATGGCAGTCTCTAGGTCCATACATGTTGCTGCAAATCACATTATGCTTTTCTTTTTATGGCTGATTAATATTCCATTATATATATATATATGTCCCACAACTTCTTTATCCCTCTGTCAATGGATAGCAGTTTAGGTTGCTTCCAGTCCTAGCTATTGTAAATAGTGCTACAGTGAACACTGGAGTACCGGAACCTTTTTGAATTATGGTTTTCTCCAAATATATGCCCACGAGTGGAACTGCAGGATCATATGTAGCTCTATTTTTAGTTTTTTAAGGAGTGTCCAGACTGCTCTCCATAGAGGCAATAACAATTTACATTCCCACCAAGAATGACTCTCTCCAGCATTTATTGTTTGGAGATTTTTTGTTGATGACCATTCTGACCAGTGTGAGTTGATACCTCATTGTAGTTTTGATTTTCATTTCTCTAGTAATCAGTGACATTGAGCATCTTTTCATGTGCTTTATGGCCATCTGTATATCTACTTTAGAGAAATGGATATTTAGGTCTTCTGCCCATTTTTTGGTTGAGTTGTTTTGTTTTGTTACTGAATTGCATAAACTGTGTGTATTTTGGAGATTAATCCTTTGTCAGACACTTTGTTTACAAATTTTTTTTTCCCCATTCTAAGGACTGTCTCTTCATTTTGTGTATGATTTCCTTTGCTGTACAAAAGCTTTTGAGTTTGACTAGGTCCCATTTATTTATTTTTATTTTCATTACTGTAGGAAGTGGGTCAAAAAAATCTTGCTGTAATTTGTCAGAGCGTTCTCCCCATGTTTCCCTTTAATGCTCTCATACAATTTTAGTTTCATTTCAACAAACTCTATAAAGGTAGCCGATTCAAGGAAAACTCACAGGTTGGTGTTACACCCAGATACTCAGTCCCACCTTACTCAGCGTTTAACTGAGCAAGATCTTTCCAGTCTTTAAACTGAGCATAACCTCTCAGTTGGGAAAGGAAATGACAACCCACTACAGGATTCTTGGCCTGGAGAATCCCACAGACAGAAGAGCTTGGTCCAAGGGGCTGCAAAGAGTAGGACACGACTGAATGACTAACACACCACCACTCAGGATCTGAACTGAGATTTCCCAGTTTCTTTCACTGAGGATAACCAGCTCAGTGCCTAAATTGAGCAAAATTCACCCAGTCCTTCAATTGAGGATAACCCAGGTACCTCTTCATGAAACTAAGTTTCAAAGATAACCTATTCCCTCACTTAATAAAAATCAGTATCATCAACCAATAACAGTAAATCCTAGAACCAGGAGAGGTTCACCCAAATTCATCTGACTCCATGGAGGTGGGGGGGGCACAAGAGGCCCCTGCTAGCACCAAGGCTCCGGATCCTTGTAGAGTTCACGCAAAGTAAAGAATCTGCTCTGGTCCCTTGGTTGGCTGGTCATAATTGTTAGCTGGTCAACTAAAAAATATTTTCACAAACTCAAAATTGAAAGTTATGTTTTATTTGATGAAAACTTTTAATACTTCAAGCCCAAGAAGCAGCATCTCAAGTGACCCTGAGAGAACTGCTCCCTAAAATTCTTAATTATAATCTTTGTAATTTATAAGAATTAAAGAAGCGTTCAAATGAAATGCAACTAAATTGAAGCAGCTTATCCATCAAGATGATGATTTGAGTATATACCTTTGCTTCCTGTTCTTTAAAGAAACAATGTAATGACAATAAACAGGCACAAAAGGAAATGACTATTCATTGAAAAGGATTCTTTGAATGATTAAAGATTTTAATGCATTTCTAGAAGAAAGAGAGGAAAGGATAATGATGAATAAAACTGAGCCAAGAAAGTCAAAGCCTAGAATTGCTCACTCTGGAGCAGGAGTGGGGAAAGAAAACTAATCTACACAGTAAACCTCAGTCTCCAAATTTAGAATCAGGAGGAAAGAAGGGGAGGGGGAAAGGTTGGGGGAAAAGTAGGCCTCAAAATAGGTCAGTTGACTAAAGATAGGTCCATGGAAATTTAAACCAGTATGGGTCTGTTTCCCCTCATCCTTTAATGATTATTTTTAGCACTTCCACATTTTTTCACTTTTCTTCCATTAAACTGAGCAACTTATATTAAAAGGTGGATCACTGACTTAATAAAAGATGAGAAACTCACTTTCTTATTGTAGGATTATACTACCTACATCTAAAAATAAAAATTATGTATAAACTGACATACCAAAAAATTCTCTCATTAGTGGAAGGGAGAAAGAATGAAAAATTGCCAATGGAAAGCACAATTATGAAATTATAGATTTCTTTTGGCTTTGGGTATATTAATAAATCACCAAATTGTATCTCATGCAGTAGAACTTATTTCAGTAGTATGCGCTGTTAAGTTTCAATTCCATACTAAGTCCAAAGATTCAGAATTATTTTTGAAAGAGATAAATAGTATAAATGTAGATGTAGTAATCTCTTAATAGCCAACCATTGTTTATATTTCTTTTCAAATTATAAATGAAGAGGTCAGAGAAATGTCTGCCTTTAAATTATCTTATTTCATTGCCTGGAGGGAATACACAGTGACTGAGAGACCAACAATGCATTATACAGCTGAAACAACTGAATGCTTGCTGGGTGAAAAATCAGCAAAGCCAGTGATGGCACTGCTGCTTTCCAATAAGAGAGCAACTTGTAAAATTTCAGATTTAACTGCAAACAGTAAGTTAATAGCTGATCTATGGATGAATTTATGATTGAAGTATACCTGGACTTGATGTTGTTCTATCATCCAGAGTCAGTTCCACATTATTCCTGAAGAAAATGTGTGTGTGTTTGTGTGTGTATAAATAATGCTCATCATCAACAACAAGGAGTGCTGACATAATCTAGTGTAGAATACGTTCTTTAAAATTTCCTTTTTTATTCTAGAGCGACTCTATGTGATAACATTTATTCTGATAGTGTGAAATCATAGACTGTAAAATTGCTCGTATGTTAGTGCAAGTCAAGGCAGTAGCCCAAAACATGTAAGTAGCCACTATTCTTCACTGCCATTCACTGCGCCCCTTCCAAAAAAAATCAAAGCTCACTTAATAAAATTTCCTTAATAAAAATGAATATTTTTGAATGTTATTAAATTGCACACTTGAATATATGTCAATTTTAATATGTCTACTGAGATTTAATTGAAATATCATAACTTTCACATATTTAGGGCATGCAGTTTGGTATGTTTTGACTTGGTATGTTTGACCTGTGAAACTATCACCTCAATCAAGATAATGAACAAATCCATCAGGCTCAAGTGTCCCATGCTCAAGAGCAAACGCTTGTCTCTTTCAGGCCAACTGCAGCAGGACTATGTCCTGATGGTGAATGATTTGCTTCACTGTAGTTTAGTTTGTATTTTCTATATGTCTACAATCTTGCTATCTGTTTATTTTCTTTAGTGAAGTATCTGCTGAAATAGTCTATTTTTTATTCAGTGGTTTGGTTTGATACTGAGTTTCAAGACCTCCAAGAGTCTAAATACAACTCTTTTTATCAGACTGTGATTCTCATTCTTTTCTCTCAGTCTTTGTCTAGCCTTTTCATCTTCTCAATGGCATGTTTTAAAGAGCAGAAGTTTTAAAAATTTTAATGGAGTCCAGTTTATAACTTCTCTTCTTTAAGAAACTACCACTTAATGAGTTTTGGTGCAGTATCTAGGAATAAGATCTAAGATGATCTGAAATGATTATTAAAACAATGCTAGTAAAGTACTGTAAGATAAGAATTTCTTCATGAACTTCAAAGCAAAGTATCAGTTCAGTTCAGTCGCTCAGTCGTGTCTGACTCTTTGCGACCCCATGAATCGCAGCATGCCAGGCCTCCCTGTCCATCACAAACACCTGGAGTTTACTCAAACTCATGCCCATCGAGTTGGTGATGCCATCCAGCCATCTCATCCTCTCTTGTCCCCTTCTCCTCCTGCCCCCAATCCCTCCCAGCATCAGGGTCTTTTCCAATGAGTCAACTCTTCGCATGAGGTGGCCAAAGTATTGGAGTTTCAGCTTCAGCATCAGTCCCTCCAATGAACACCCAGGACTGATCTCCTTCAGGATGGACTTGTTGGATCTCCTTGCAGTCCAAGGGACTCTCAAGAGTCTTCTCCAACACCACAGTTCAAAAGCATCAATTTTTTGGTGCTCAGCTTTCTTCACAGTCCAAATCTCACATCTATACATTACCACTGGAAAAACCATAGCCTTGACTAGATGGACCTTTGTTGGCAAAGTAATGTCTCTGCTTTTTAATATGCTATCTAGGTTGGTCATAACTTTCCTTGCAAGGAGTAAGCGTCTTTTAATTTCATGGCTACACTCACCATGTGCAGTGATTTTGGAACCCCCCAAAATAAAGTCTGACACTGTTTCCACTGTCTCCCCATCTATTTCCCATGAGGTAATGGGACCAGATGGCATGATCTTAGTTTTCTGAATGTTAAGCTTTAAGCCAACTTTTTCACTCTCCTCTTTCACTTTCATCAAGAGGCTTTTTAGTTCCTCTTCACTTTCTGCCATAAGGATGGTGTCATCTGCATATCTGAGGTTATTGATATTTCTCCCGGGAATCTTGATTCCAGCCTGTGCTTCTTCCAACCCAGCATTTCTCATGATGTACTCTGCATATAAGTTAAATAAGTGTGGTGACAATATACAGCCTTGACGTGCTCCTTTTCCTATTTGGAACCAGTCTGTTGTTCCATGTCCAGTTCTAACTGTTGCTTCCTGACCTGTATACAGGTTTCTCAAGAGGCAGGTCAGGTGGTCTGGTATTCCCATCTCTTTCAGAATTGTCCACAGTTTATTGTGATCCACACAGTCAAAGGCTTTGGCGTAGTAAATAAAGCAGAAATAGATGCTTTTCTGCCAGGGAATGTTTGACGGGAGGATTCCTACGTGCTGTCTCTCATGAGTCCTTTGTCCCTCTTCAATCGGAACAGCACGCTGCTCCCAGGGACTGAGGTCATTGTGTGAGGCAGGCTTGGGTCTCCTTTAGTAAACATTCTCTTTAAGACAAAACTGCTTAGTCCCCTTCCCCTTTCTTGAGATATGGATTGTCTCCTGATCTTGTGACTAACATTACTCCTTGTTCCCTTGGGAACCGTTGCAGTATGTTTGGTTTGCTGAACTCCATCATTCCTGAAAGAAGTTTCTTGTACTGCAGCCTGTATATACTCATAGAAAAATCATTAAAGCACCTTTGCTCCATCAGAGCTTAGGTCCCCGGGTCTTTTTTTGTCTCTCTCTCTTTCTCTCTTTTACTTTCTTATCGTCGACTCTGTACCACCAGGTTCAGGTCCATTAAACGACCCCAACACTTTTCTGGAACTCTGTTGCTTTTTCGATGATCCAGCGGATATTGGCAATTTGATCTCTGGTTCCTCGGCCTTTTCTAAAACCAGCTTGAACATCTGGAAGTTCACGGTTCAGGTATTGCTGAAGCCTGGCTTGGAGAATTTTGAGCATTACTTTACTAGCGTGTGAGATGAGTGCAATTGTGCAGTAGTTTGAGCATTCTTTGGGATTGCCTTTCTTAGGGATTGGAATGAAAACTGACCTTTTCCAGTCCTGTGGCCACTGCTGACTTTTCCAAATTTGCTGGCATATTGAGTGCAGCACTTTCACAGCATCATCTTTCAGGGTTTGAAATAGCTCAACTGGAATTCCATCACATCCACTAGCTTTGTTCATAGTGATGCTTTCTAAGGCCCACTTGACATCACATTCCAGGATGTCTGGCTCTAAGTGAGTGATCACACCATTGTGATTATCCAATTCATGAAGATACTTTTTTTACAGTTCTTCTGTGTATTCTTGCCACCTCTTCTTAATATCTTCTGCTTCTGTTAGGTCCAAACCATTTCTGTCCTTTATTGAGCACATTTTTGCATGAAATGTTCCCTTGGTATCTCTAATTTTCTTGAAGAGATCTCTAGTCTTTCCCATTCTGTTGTTTTCCTCTATTTCTTTGCATTGATTGCTGAGGAAGGCTTTCTTATCTCTCCTTGCTATTCTTTGGAACTCTGCATTCAAATGGGAATATCTTCCCTTTTCTCCTTTGCTTTTTGCTTCTCTTCTTTTCACAGATATTTGTAAGGCCTCTTTCGACAGCCATTTTGCATTTCTATTCCATGGGGATGGTCTTGATCCTTGTCTCCTGTACAATGTCACGAACCTCCGCCCATAGTTCATCAGGCTCTCTGTCTATCAGATCTAGTCCCTTAAATCTATTTCTCACTTCCACTGTATAGTCATAAGGGATTTGATTTAGGTCATACCTGAATGGTCTAGTGGTTATCCCTACTTTCTTCAGTTTAAGTCTAAATTTGGCAATAAGGAGTTCATGATCTGAGCCACAGTCAGCTCCCGGTCTTGTTTTTGCTGACTGTATAGAGCTTCTCCATCTTTGGCTGCAAAGAACATAATCAATCTGATTTCAGTGTTGACCATCTGGTGATGTCCATGTGTAGAGTCTTCTCTTGTGTTGTTGAAAGAGGGTGTTTGCAAAAGCAGAAGCATTTAAAAGAATTCAGCTCTCTTCTATCAATCTAGACATTAAGGAACTTATAAAAATGTAATTCACTAACTTTATTGTTGTTTAAAAAATGCAGCTAATTTTTATAAAATATGTCTTTATATTAATATGTGGCAGGTTTATCACTCTTACTATAGGTAAATTAATATATACACCTTTAATTTTTTTTTCTCAGTTCCAATTTCCAAGATGGCAAATGTAAATGTATTAAAATTCATCCAACATAAGCAAAATCTATTTTGGGGGTCCTGATAACTTTTAAGTGTGTAAAAAAAATCCAAAAACCAAAATGTTTGAGAAATATGAATGAAGACATATCGAGGAAGAGGTAGACGAGCTCCAGATTGTACATTTACAGTCAGCCAGCCTCCTCTCTGCCTTTCTTGAGATAAAAGATGGGTGCGCTTCAGTTGAGGAATTTACAATCAGCCCCCTATTGACTGGTAAATAGCCACTCTTAGCCTCTTGTGAACACCTCAAGGGAATAATCATGGCAAGGACAAAGAGAAGGAAAAAACCCTGAGTAAAAGATGAGACATTACACATGCCCAGGACTGATACTGAAGCTGAAACCCCAATACTTGGGCCACATTATGCAAAGAGCTGACTCATTAGAAAAGACCCTAATGCTGGGAAAGATTGAAGGCAGGAGGAGAAGGGGATGACAGAGGATGAGATGGTTGGATGGCATCACCGACTCAGTGGACATGGGTTTGAGCACGATCTGGGAGATGGTGAAGGACAGAGAAGCCTGGCCTGCTGCAATCCATGGGTTGTAAGCAGTTGGACATGACTGTGAGAGACTGAACCACAACACCACATGCCCAGAAAGGCTCCTTGGACTCAAAGTCAGAGGATAATTCCAGGCCATAATGAATCTTGCTCCTCCCAGAAACCTTTGCTTTGAGATCCATCTTGGCTAAGGTGTGCACACGCACCCCAGGGGAGGGTCCTAAGACAAATCAACCACGGTGAAACAAAGCAAGGTGCTTGGCCTGAGAGAAGGCGAAGACTCAACTTGGAGAACTGCCCCCTTATAAAGCATTTAAACTTCTCAAAGGCATGACTCGCTCTCTGAGCTCATCCATGTGCCTTTCTGCATGTCCTTTTTTTTTTTCAATAAACTTTTTACTTTACTCTTTACTTTCTGCCTTCTTGCCTGAATTTGTTCTTGACTAGGCAGCCAAGATTAGGGGCCTTAGCCATTATAGCTGACTCCTGTGGTCCAGTGATTAGGACTCCTGGTCTGGGAAACTAAGACCTTGCTTCCAGCTATTGCTTGCTGCTGCTTGCTGCAAGCTGCCACTTACTGCTAAATGCATCTGGAATCAATGTAACTAAAACATATATGGGTAGAGTTATCACTTTTCTTCTATTCACAAGAGAATTAATTCCCAGGTAAATCAAGTAATTTGTCCAGTGCCATCCAGTTAGAATATGTAGAGCTTGGATTTTGACCCAGGCTTTGATTTAGGAAATGAATTTGGAGAATGATGGAAAACATCAAGAATGAAGAAAAAGGAAAAAAATACATTAAAAAAAAGGAAAGGTTGAAATATGATTGAAACAGGAGAGAAGTGGGTATGGCATAACCTTTACGAGAAGGATATAGCCCAAGGACATGACATAAACTGATCAGACTAAATGGGAAGAAGATGACAGACAGTCAACTTCCACTAGAACCTGAGCCTCAATATATGCTCATTGGAACACATCCTGCAAGCTAAACGACACCCACAGGTGCCATGACAGTTCCAAGGTCAATCAGAAAGGTCAAAAAGTGGGTCATGGGCCCTCCCCAAAATAGCCAGAATATTCCTGCCACTTATTAGCCTATGAAATTTCTCGCCCCTATAAAAACTGACAGTACCATACCCTGAGACCACTCTTGCCTTCTGAAAGAGCCAACAGTCTGTGGAGTGTTTCTCTCTAAATAAATTCACTCTGCCATCAGGGCTTCCCTGATAGCTCAGATGATAAAGAATCTGCCTGCAATGCAGGAGACCTGGATTCAGCCCCTGGATTGGGAAGATCTTCTCGGGAAGGGAATGGCTACCCACTCTAGCATTCTTGCCTGGGGAAGTCCATGGACAGAGGAGCCTTGTGGCCTATAGTCCATGGGGTCATAAAGAGTTGGACACAACTGAATGACTAACACTTTCACTTTCACAGACTTTTACCTATCACAGACTTTTACCTTTGTCTCTAACTGAATTCTTTCTGAGACAAGACATCAAGAATCTGAGCTTCATTAAGTCCTGACACCAGGTATGTCTCAGTTAAAGACTGAGTTTAAGTCCCAATCTAGGTTTTGGCTGGGTTCGAGTCCCAACCCATGGGTTCAAATCCCAGTCTGAGTTGCATGGTTTCAGCATCATGAGAAAGAAGAGGGGATTATGAATTCATGCTATTAGACCCTGTTTTGGGAGTCTAATGTACTTTCAGAAACTGCACTTCCTTATACTCTACTTATTCTGCTGAAATTTCTGGAAGATTTTTTTTTTTTGTCATTTTATTTATTTATTTATTTCCATTCTGGAAGATTTTACTGTTGTTCAGTTTTGAGTGTTGACTTTAGAATTCATCTTTGTTATTTTATGCTATCTTTATGTTTTTGCCTTCAAAGCTTCATTGAAAGAAGTTAGGGTTAGATATAATAACCATTTGTTTGTAGCTAGTAATGACTTTGAGAGATTGTAAAGAACCTTTTACCTTACTGTTCCTCTATTATTTCCTCTCTCCCATTAATTCTGTTTCTTTTAAGTACTGGCACACAGTGCTCTTAATTTTTTTTTTTTTTTTGACAGTTCTTTTCAGCAGATGTCTGAAAAATGTCAAATTTCTTCTAACTCCACCTTTCAGCATTATTCTTTTTCCTAATAACTTGAATATTTTGTTCCATTTTCTTTATATTCTTCTCAGTTAGTTTGGGGATTCATAACTTGCCTGTAATAATTTGTTAAAAGCAATGACATTAATGATTTCTGCTGCCCACAGACATGTGTATTTCTGCAATGAATATGATTTTTAGATGACATTATATTTACTATAAATCCTTTCATTTGTACAAAGTGATTTTTTCATTTATTATATTTATTTTTGGAAAATTTTCACTAAAACCTATTCCAAATATATATTGAGTTGTTTAATGAATGTCAGACACTGATAAGGTAGTGTGCAATAGTTGTAAAAAGGCAAATAAGGTCTCTATTTTCAAAAATGTTATATTTAAGTAAGCACAGGCAAAGTAATTTAATTATTAAATAAGGCTAGTGCAGATAGTATTAAGAATTATTATGAGAGTAAAATAGAAAAGGGATATAAACTAAAAGACAGTAAATTGTGTTTTTATTTTTTTAAATAGATAGAACAGAGAAGCCTTCTCAGGAATTTGGACTGAAAAGTAAACTAGTGAAGGAGCTAGTTGTAAGGGAGGAAAACTTCCTGATAAAGGTGGACTACAGGGCAAACGTTCATATGCAGAACTAATTTAGGTGCTCTAAGACAGAAGAAAACTACGCTTGCCAGCTCACAGTAGCTAGAGTAAAGGATGACGTCAACTGTTAGATGAGAACTAAATCGTTCAGGGCTTTGCAGACCAAAATAGGAAATTTATATTGCATTCTGTGTGCAATGAGAAGACATGGAGAAGTTTAAAGCAGAGCGACATAACATTATGAAGATTTTTCCAGCTACTGTGTTGATAATCAATTGAGAGGGCAACAACAGAAGCAGGAAGACCATTTAGGACGGTGTTACAGGACTCCAAGAGAAGATCTAGAGTTGGCTCACACTAGGATGGTAGAATAAAGAGAGCAGACAGATGGGAATCAAGACATACTGTGGTAGAAGAGACTTGCTGGCAAGTGATTCAGGCTGTTACTCAGTATCTGGTCCCTACTTGTCTGGGGAAGGGCAGTAGCGAGATGGGAAAAATGGAATTGGAGGTGTCCACATTATGTTTGTTGTTGAAACCATCAATGCAGACTTGTCCATAGCAATTATATTTACACTCATCCCATACAAATGCACATCGATGGAAAAGAAACAGTGCAGTTTTCTGTATGTTCATAGGAGTCTTTGCTAATTATTTTTGGTATGTTTAAACAGCTTATTATTTATGATGATTGCTTTCACATCTTAAGAGATATTCTTTAACTTTTCAGTAAAAGATGTCCAACAGTTAGAATACTAGAACTCTTTTTGCTATTATTAAAACCATACTTTTCAATACTCACCCTTTAATAAAATATTTATTTTTCTTAATAAATTTTAGAATGTTTATAGTTTATAATTTATGGTCTCATAATATATCTTGTAGTATTAAGTTTCTATATCTATTTGATTTTTCAGTAAGAATTTTAATTGAACTTACCAGATGAAAACATCCCATATTTTCTTTTTATTTTTAATGTTGTTACCATGGTAACAATAGCTGTTTCTCATCTAACAATTTCACCTCAATGAAAAAGCCATGCCATTTTAGACAGAAAAGATAGGGTGTATAGTTTCCTGATCTCTCCCTGTCATTTTCTCTCTATCATCATGATGACAGAATGTAATGCTCGTTTTGAAATTCTGATTGTGTAATGCCATCGTGCTCTAAGGTTTATAGCAAGTCTTAGTTCTCTTTGCTTCATGTTGCTGTAATGTACATGCTAAATGGCTACCTGATTTTACCACTTAAACAATAATCATTCTACTATTATAGTTTTGTGGTGTGAAAATTGACTTACAAAGGTGAAACTCCTGCTGGAATACTCAGTGTATTTAAGCTTTTGAGCTTTGCAATGTGCTGTCTCTGAAAGTCTAACTTTGAAGTGGGTACCCTGATGCAAGATTTTTGTTTTGTTTGAATCAAATGCCTATTTAAGTTAATTTAAAATTTTAACTCCCCCTTTTTTGAGAAAACCTCACATAGGAGCTGTCTGCTACTTGACTGTCCAATACCTATTCTCCCTTTAAAATACTGCACCTTGATTTTGTTATGAGCTATGAAAGAATGTCAGTTTGAACTGTCTTCTGGGAGACCATGAAAGGTTCTGTTTCAGCTGTGATGCACACTTGTTTCTCTTTTCTTCTTACATGCTTTCTGTAGATGTTGACCAATCATTTCAGAGACCATATTGGGCCATGAAGAAGTAATTTGAGCATAGGCAACATGAGGTAAGGATGGCCAGGGAGAAAGTTTAAAAAAAAAAAAAAAAAGACCAAGTTTCTGTCATTTTGGACCCTCCATAACAGCCCTGTACTATCTACCTCTGGATTTCATGTTATGCAAAAAAAGCTGAGTGCTGCAGAGTTGATGCTTTTGAAATGTGCTATTGGAGAAGTCTCTAGAGAGTCCCTTGAACAGCAAGGAGATCAAACCAGCCCATCCTAAAGGAAATCATTGCTGAGTATTCATTGGAAAGACTGATGCTGAAGTTCCCATACTTCGGCCACATGATGCAAAGCACTGACTCATTGGAAAAGACCCTGATGCTGGCAAAGGCAGGAGGAGAAGGGGACAACAGAGGATGAGATGGCTGGATGGCATCACCGACTCAATGGACATGAGTTTGAGCAAACCCCAGGAGTTGGTGCTGGACAGGGAAGCCTGGAGTGCTGCAGTCATGGGGTCACAAAGAGTCAGACACAACTGAGTGACTGAACTGAACTGAACTGAAACAACATAAACCTTTATACTTTGCTGAAGTCTTTAGATCTTCTATTAGTGTCTTTCAAATGTATTGCCTAACTCATGTGCCTTATATAATAAAGCCAACTGTGGTGTCTGTACACTTTGATATTCAACATCTGATAATATTAATAATTCTCTCTGAGATTTAACTTATGTTAATTCTGTATGTGTTAATTTGAACCTTGCATTTGACCTTCACAACAACTCTATGAGGTATGTATTATTAACTCTAATACTCTGACAACCTGATGCAAGCTTCTGACATTGGAAAAGACACTGATGCTAGAAAGATTGAAGGCAGAAAGAGAAGAGGACCACAGAGGATGAGATGGCTGGATGGTATCACTGATGCAATGGACATGAACTTGGGGAAACTCTGGGAGGTGGTGGGGGACAGGGATGCTTGGCATACTGCAGCCCATGGGGTCATGAAGAGTCAGACATGACTTGGTGACTGAACAACAATGAACAATTATTATCTTCTTTGTTTAGATGAGACAACCGAAACATATGTGGTGGGTAAGAGTGCTTAGCAAGGTCAAATGGCTTCTGTGACCTTGGCCATTGAATCCACTCAACTTGCCCCAGAGGAACATTCTTGACTAATATGCCCCCTAGAAGGCTGTCGTCACTGACTCAATGGACATGAGTTTGAGCAAACTCCAGGAGATAGTGAAGGATAGGGAAGCCTGATGAGCTGCAGTTCATGGGTTCGCAAGGAGTCAGACAGGACTTAGCAGCTGAACAACAACAAAAAAGCTGTAGGTCTGTATTGAAATAGGGCCCTAAATGGAGTCTGAAAGAATATTTTGCCATTAAAAGGAAACAGTTCTAAACCCAGTTAATAAAGTCACAATAGTTTGCATTTTTACTCAACGTCTTATTCTTTTTTAAATTAATTTATTTTTAATTGAAGAATAATTGCTTTACAGAATTTTGCTGTTTTCCATCAAACCTCAACATGAATCAGCCATAGGTGTACATATATCCCCTCCCTTTTGAACCTCCCTCCCAGCTCCCTCCCCATCCCACCCCTCTAGGCTGATACAGATCCCCTGTTTGAGTTTCCTGAGCCACACAGCAAATTCCCCTTGGCTATCTATTTTACATATGGTAATGTTAAGTTTCCATGTTACTCTTTCCATACATCTCACCCTCTCCTCCCCTCTCCCCGTGTCCATAAGTCTATTCTCTATGTATGTTTCTCCATATTCTTTAATTATCTGATTTAACATACATTTGTGGTTATTTGTTTTAAACATTGTGTTTCAAGGATAGGCATTGATGTTAAGCAAATACTCTGTAGAAGAATGTTTCTTCTCCCATTAAATTACCATTAGTAGTCTATGAATCAAAATAAAAGAGTGAAATTCAGTCTCAAGAATCAGAAATAAAGGAAAACAATAATGTCTTAATAAAGAATAGACTCTGAATTCTATGGGAATTACTAAGATGGGTCCTAAAATCACAGGGATATCAATTATTTATTGACTAAACTATCTGCTGTAGCATATGCAAAGCTCAGTACAGAAATTGTCATATTTAATTTAAGCAACAGCATTATGTCTAGAGTATAATACTTTTCCCGTTTTATAGATGGAGAAATGGAGAACTAAATGAATATTAGGTAGTTCAGAACATTCACACTACATGAGCATATAAATAGCATCTTATTTGATGAGGTGTTGCTTCTCTTAAAACAGTGCCTCTCATTTGGTAGATACTCACTAATAATGGTCTTGGACAAAAATCACACATCTGGAAAGGGATGGTGCTGGTTTTAACACTCCATGTTTATACAATGCAGCCTTACACCACTATTCTGTACTGTTTAATTTGGAGAGAAGTTGAAAAGTCTATTCTTAAGATAGAATTCCAAAGAGAGAACAGTTTAAAGATGCTTGCAAAGTAGATAATTATCACACTTAGGCATTGCTTTGCATTTGCTTTTAATAGCCCTTCGTTATTAGAAGAAAACCAGGAACTTTAATGCCAGATCAACATGAAGCAAATTATTTATATTTATATATAGTTATTCCTGTTGTTGTCATCAACTCATTTAAAGATATAACTATGAATGTTAACTTTGAAACCTGTATATCTCCCTTGGTTCTATTTTGTCAGAAGCATGATGCGTTACCACATATCATTAAGTTCAAAATTTTTCTCAACTACTAGGCTTATAATTTTTAAAAAATTATTGGCTATAAATTTGTAGTGTTAATGATAGTAACTCAGGAGTACACTTCCTCTATGACTTTTCTAATTTTGCATACTGACTCTGATGATGTATTGTGATAATGCATATAGAAGCATTAAACTCATGGTCTTGATTAAACTTGTGCTCTAAATACCATTTTAATTACATGAATGTATGTTTGAGTGTGTGTGAATCGATGTAATATTTTTTCATCATTGTGTGAAAGATTTTGGTTGAATTAACCATACAATCAGATAATTGCTTCTTAAAGTATTTAACTGTTCAGCGGCTATACCTGACATATGTAAAAATGTTCCAATAATTAGACAAATTAAATCTCTATCTTATTAAAGCAGAAAGAAATTAAGTCACTTCTCTTTAACCTGTTTATTATTAACCCTACCAGGAGTTCTTAGACATTGTTTTTCTAATTACTCTCATGTGAAGTTTTATACCACAATATACTGTGTATTTCTATACATTGTGCATATCTGATTTATACATTAAAAGGTAAATAAGTTTCACTACCCCCACCATCTGCTTCAGCATCCTTTCCCATGTGGTGCAGTGGTTAAAAAAAAAACTGCCTGTAGTGCAGCCAACTTGGGAGATATGGGTTCAATCTCTGGGTCAGGAAGATCCCCTGGAGAAGGAAATGGCAACCCACTCCAGCATTCTTGCTTGGAAAATTCCATGGACAGAGAAGCCTGGTGGGCTACAGTCTATGGGGTCTGTGGGGTCACAGAGAGTTGGACATGATTGAATATGAGCATGCATATACATGCATAATAGCATTAGTAAGAACTTCATGATAATAAAAATAAATGACTTGATGCAGACTGAATGAGACCCACTTTATTATTGAATCATAATAGTGAGACTGAAATTTGAAGTGTTTACAAGATATGTGCACAAGATTTTTGATAGCTCTCCTTTCAGGAAGTAGGGCTTGATTCTCCTTCCTTTCAGTGTGGGCTGGACTTGGTGGTGGTGGCGGTGGTCAGTCATTCAGTCGTGTCCAACTCTCAGCAACCCCATTGACTGCAGCACGCCAAGCTTCCCTGTCCTTCCCTATCTCCCAGAGTTTGCTCAAACTCCTGTCCACTGAGTTGGTGATGCTACCTAATCATCTTATTCTCTGCCACACCCTTCTCCTTTTGCCTTCAACTGTCCCCATTATCAAGGTCTTTTCCAGTGAGTCAGCCCTTCACATCAGGTGGCTAAACTATTGGAGCTTCAGCATCAGTCCTTCCAAAGAATATTCAGGGTTGATTTCCTAAAGGATTGACTGGTTGGGTCTCCTTGCTGTCCCAACAGACTCTCAAGGATCCTTTCCAAAACTGCAGTTCAAAAGCATCAATTACTTTGTGTTCAGGCTTCTTCTCACATCCAAACATGACTATTGGAAACACCTTAGCTTTGACTAGACCCTTGTCAGTAAAGTGGTGTCTCTGCTTTTTAATGCACTGTGTAAGTGTGTCCTAGCTTTTCTTCCAAGAAGCAAGTGTCTTTTAATTTCATGGCTGCAGTCACTGTCTACGGTGATTTTGGAGGTTGTCATTGTTTCCATTTTCCCCCTTCTATTTGCCATGAAGTGATGGGACTGGATGCCATGTTCTCTGTTTTTTGAATGCTGAGTTTTAAACCAGCTCTCCTTTCACCTTCATCAAGAGGTTCCTTAGTTCCTCTTCACTTTCTTCCATTAGGGTGATCTCATCTGCCTATCGGAGTTTATTGATGTTTCTCTGGCAATCTCGATTCCAGCTGGAGCTTCGTCCATCTTGGAATTTCACATGATGTACTCTGCATGTAAATTTAATAAGCAGGGTGACAATATACAGCCTTGGATGTACTCCTTTCCCAATTTTGAGCCAATCTATTGTTCTATGTCTGGTTTTGATAGTTACTTCTTGACGTGCTTGCAGGTTTATCAGGAGACAGGTAAGGTGATCTCATATTCCCATCTCTTTAAGAATTCCCCAGTTTTTGTGATCCACACAGTGAAAGCCTTAAGCATAGTCAGTGAAGTAGGAGATATTTTCCTGGAATTCCCTTGCTTTTTCTATGATCCAATGGATTTTGGCGATTTGATCTCTGGTTCCTCTGCCGCTTCTAAATCCAGCTTGTACATCTGGAAGTTCACGGTTCACATACTGTTGAAGCCTAGCTTGAAGGATTTAGTGAGTTACTTCTAACAAGTAGAATACAACAAAACTGACTGTGTAAAACTTGTAAGTCAGTCATCAAAGTCCTGTCAGCCTCCTCCTTACTCTCTCCTTGAATCACTGGCATTGGGGAAAGACAGCTGTCGTGTTGTGAGAACACTCTAGAAATACCTCAGAAAGGCTCCTACGGTGAGGATCTGAGGCTACCTGTCCACAGCCATGTGAATGAGTCATCTTGGCACAAGATCCTCAAGCTCCAGTCAAGTCTTCAGACTGCCCCAGCCACAGCCACAGACTGCATCCTGGTGAGACTTCCTGATGAGAACCACCCAGCTTAGGCTTCTGGAGAACCACTCCCAGAATTCTGACCCACAGAAACTTGAGATTGAAAGTTTGTAATTTTAGGGAATTCCTGGGCAGTCCTGTGGTAAAGACTCTGCATTTTCATTGCTGAGGGCTGGATTCATTTCCTGGTCAGGGAACTAAGATGCTGCAAGCCATGCAGTGAGGCAAGAAATTAAAAAAATATACATTCAGTTGAGTTCAACTCTTTGTTTCTACATAGACTGTAGCTTTCCAGGCTCCTCTGTCCATGGGATTTTCCAGACAGGGATACTGGCCTGGGTTGCCATTTCCTCCTCCAGGGGATTTTCTCAACCTAGTCACTGAACCTGTGTCTCTTGTGTATCCTTCATTGGCAGGCAGATTTTTTTTTTACCTCTGTGCCACCTGGGGAAGCCTGAAAAAAATAAAATAGTTTGCAATTTTAAGCTGTTAAATTTCATGACAGTTTGTCATGCAGCAATTGATAAGTAATATACCATGGTTAATTATTTTTTGCACATATTTGCTTTCCTTTTGATATAATTATTTTCACTGTGGGAATAGGTTTTATTAGATTGTGTTATTACATTTAAGTCATACCCATAAATTACCTCTTCTAATATTCCAAACTTTTCAGTTCAAGTATCTGCAAATACCCTAGATTTTCAGGCTGTGGTCATAATGAAATTTAATTTTATGTTTGTGTGTTATTTATAAACACGGTAACAAGTATTGCTAGTTTTAAATCTTAAATAATGCTAAAAGATGCATTAATTATATTTTCTGACTGTCTAAGATTAAAGAATGACTCAGCACTTTTATATATTATGTTCTCAGAGTCACAAAGCAGGTGAATCAGTGCCGGGTCTTTGATTTGGTGGTAATGTTTTTTCCAAGGCTTCATGTTGGAATGGTTTCTAATGTATGCCATGTAAAGATGAAAGAAAGGGATATTGGCTACTGTGTTGCCATGAATAAAATGTATCTATCTGAGACATGTTTTATTGGAATGTTAAAATGTACATTTATGATATGATCATTTTAAAGAAGTTATCAAAATTAGCTATATTAAAGCATTCTAAAATATGATTAACCCATTATAAGTACATCACTTATTTTTGATTGAGTTTCATTATAAGAAGAGACTAAGAATGAATCACAATGTCAGACCAGCTTCGCTTTACTGTATTAAGGATAAGTAATTAGTCTGAACATAACATGGTGAAGAGATATAGCTATATCTTTATTCACTTGCTGTTTGGTTTTAGATACTTTCTTTTCCCTCTGTGTTATTTTTACATTTTAGTGGAATGTTTAGGGACTGTGGGACAATTTTGGTATTGCTTGTTATTTGATAGCTAAAAATATAATTACATAGATTGTGTTAAACAGTGATTTTTTGAGCAATACTAATTTTTGTAATTAACAATTACTATAATATTGAATTGCTCATTATAAGGAATTAATTTTAATCATATTAAATATTTACTTATCTGATGGACTTACTTGTAAACATAGAAACAGCATCATATTAACTTCAAAAAGAATGGATCTGATGTTTGAAAAGAATCTTGCATGTATTAAATTTGCCTTCTGAATACCTAAAGAAGATAATCAGCCTTGAAAATGACACAAATGATACATGAAAGTGGGGCTTCTCAGGTGGTACTTCTCAGTGGTAAAGAATCCACCTGCAAGTACAAGAGACCTTAGAGACACAGGTTTGATCCCTGGGTCGGGAAGATTCCCTGGAGGAGGGCATGGAAACCCACTCCAGTATACTTGACTGGAGAACCCCATGGATGAAGGAGCTTGGTGGGCTATAGTCCACAGGGTCACAAAGAGCCAGACACTACTGAAGTGGCTTAATACACATATTGAAAGTTATTGTCTGTTTTTTCCAGGAGGATCCAAAGGTGGGACATATAAATTAGGTGGGATATGAAGACTATACCAGATATGAAGCAGTAATAGCAGTAATGAAGATATACCAGATATGAAGGAGAAATACAATCAGGTAGTTAAGCATGTCGGTTTAGTTGACAGACTATAAAAGTTTGAAATCTAACTCTACCATTTACTGTATGTGAGATCCTGGACAAGCTACTTGAATTTAATTTTCTATAGCTTTCTTAAGCCACTGAATTTTCTCTTGTATATTAATGGTTACAGTTTCTAACTGATGAATGTGGTATTATATCATCATCTTTGCACAATTTGTTATAATATTTTTTTACTATTAATAATACTAAATGTTAGTACCTAGAACAGTAGCCTACACAATTAGGTCTTCAATGCTATTAGAATTATAAACAGCATAAGCTACCTGTATTGCATCCATGCTAGTGATAGAATATATCCATGTTACAACTTCTTCTTCTAAAATTTATGTCCATAACTTGGCATTTTATATTTCCAAAAGTCACTCTAGAAAATTTCCTTTCCCTTTAAGTCAAACAGGCTCAAAATGAAGGTTTATTTTCCCTTTCTATTAGTGGAATATTAAATTTTAAATTTTAATAATATTCTACTAATAGAGAAAATAAAACTCATAAATAAATAAATTATGTTTATATATAATTCTTTTGTATTGTTTTCATAAAAATTTTTGCTGGTTTTACACTGTAACAGGAGAAGGAAATGGCAACCCACTCCAGTATTCTTGCCTGGAGAATCCCATGGACAGAGGAGCCTGGCGGGCTACAGTCCATGGGGTTGCAACGGGTCAGACAAAACTGAGTGACTGAGCTTTAAACACACACAATGCTCATACTATCAAAATGTAAATTAAGTTGCTGGTCACACACCTGGATTCTGCTTTTACTTGTTCAAATCTTCAGGGTGAATGAGGCCCTAATATTACCAACCATGTGACTTATTTTAACCAATAGGAAGTGAGTAGATATGATGGCAGCAGAGAGTTGATAAACTTGTGTGGTCATGATGCCTCTCTTGCATGTCTGATACTGCAATGAGAAGTTACCCCAGCTAGTCCATTCCTCCAAGGAGTTAGACAGATGAAACAGACCCAGACTCAAACTGAAGCAGGGAGCTAGGCTGAGCCCAGTCTGACTCAAAATCTTTCAACCATATGATGCATAGACACATGAAGCTATATTCTAATGCTTTGTGTATAGTATTGTGGCAGTAACTGCTTGACACACCCACTTATAAGGATGAATCAACTATGCAGAAAATAGATGATAAGGATATGAAAGTGAAAGTGAAGTCACTCAATCGTGTCTGACTCTTTGCGACCCCATGGACTGTAGCCTACCAGGCTCCTCCGTCCATGGGATTTTCTAGGCAAGAATACTGGAGTGGGTTGCCGTTTCCTTCTCCAGGAGAGCTTCCTGACCCAGGGATCGAATCCGGGTCTCCCGCATTGTAGGCAGACACTTTACCATGTGTGCCACCAGGGAAGTCCGGAAGTTAAATATAGGGCCTTAATCCTGATGTTATTTAAAATATGCCCGTGTGTGTACTAAGTTGCTTTATTTGTGTCTGACTCTTTGCAGCCCTATAGACTGTAGACTGCCAGCTCCAAGGAAGAATACTGGAGTGTGTTGTCATGCCCTCCTGCAGGGGATCTTCCAGACCCAGGGATCAAACCTGTGTCTCCTGCGACTCTTGCATTGCAGGCAGATTCTTTACCACTGAGCCACAGGGGAAGCCCTATTTAAAATACAGTTAATAAAAATTTGAGAAAGTAAATATGTTTTTCCGTTCAAACAACAGAATGGTGTCAGTGCTGCAACATGTCATCAAGCTGGGAATAGTTATGATTAGCCTTTGCTGTCATATCCACTCTCTACAATTTACAATAGATAATTTTTCCCAAAATGCAACTTGGAAATTTAACTACAAATGATATGTTCCATTGCATATTGGTCTCTGACTATGGGTAGTGATGCTACTGGCTAGGAGTGCCTGAGGCACTCACAGGGCCATACTGCTTGCACAGAGCTCCCACAGACATTCAGACAGTAGGGGCCAAGCTTGTGGTTCTTTTTATTAGTGCAAGATATTGTAAGATGCACCTCAGTAACAACCAGCAGGTAATTGAAAAAGTGAAAGTGAAGTTGGTCAGTTGTGTCCAACTGGTTGCGACCCCATGGACTGTAGCCTACCAGGCTCCATGGAATTTTCCAGGCAAGAGTACTGGAGTGGGTTGCCATTTCCTCTCCAGGAGATCTTCCCCACCCGGGGATCGAACCTGGGTCTCCCACGTTGCAGGCAGACACTTTACCATCTGAGCCACCAGGGAAGCCCGGTAATTGAAAAAAAACAAGGCTTATTCTCCCAGGTCCTGGAGGCCACATGGTGGGCCTGAGAACCACGTAGGGAGGTCATGTAGGGGTGGGAGAGAAAGAGAGAGATGCCAAAATCCTGGCCCCTGTGTTGTGCTTGTTCAGTTGTTCCTGGCTGTGGTTCCCTTGTCTCTGCATCCCATCCCTTCTAGGATAGCAACTATCCTCGAGCCTGTCATTTGGAACTCAAGGAAGTTCACGGAGGCTGGAGCCAAGAAACAAGGAACTGAAAGGCTTTCATACCCAGAAGCCCACAGTACCCTGCTTGGTTTCAAGAGTGTGTGTGTGCATTTGGACCTGGAATTCTGATTTTCCTAGGTTTTGTGCACTCGCTATTACTGAATTTAAAGTTTAAGAGTAGGAATTAGGATGAGGGAAGGGAAAAGCTTTTGGTTATCTATGTCACTCAGAGCTTTCTATAAAGGAAACTTCATGCATGGGGTGGCCAGGTTCCTTATCTAGTTGTTTTGTTAGTAGTTGTGACTTGAAACTGCTAGTTGCTCAATTGTGTCTGACCCTTTGTGACCCCATGGACTGTATCCCATCAGGCTCCTCTGTCCATGGGCTTCTCCAGGCAAGAAAAGTGGAGTGAGTTGTCATTCCCTGTTAGGTAGTTAGAATAGGAAAAAGGAGTCCAGAATGGCGGTGGCTAAAAGACAAAGAAGGGAAAAACCCACAAAAATAGAACAAAGGAAGGTTTGAGGACTGGAGTGAGAACCTCAGGTAAAACAAACAGCCTTCCTGGAAGGCGAGGTTTACATAGGGCAGGCTCAGTGGGAGGAGAAATAGAAAATAAAAAGAAGAGCCAAACTTGGGCCAGGGATTCTCTTCTCCAGTCTTTTGGGTCAGCCCGCCCTCACACCTCAAGGATGTATTTCCCTTTGCTTGCCAAATAAAACTGAGCTGTAACATGGAGCTGTATCACTGGCCCATCCGTCGCTTCAAGGTTTTGCTGTTTCAAGACAGAACTGAGGAAATTGAAAACTCCTCCAACATTCCCAACCAAGGGATTGAACCTGGGTCTCCTGCATTGTAGGCAGATTCTTTACCGTCTGAACCGCCAGGGAAATCCATATAGCTGGCAATATGTTTGTTAAAGAAGGATGTCTTTGAAATGGATTTCCCAGCAATCTAAAGCTTAATGTCAGGCACTTACATTACAATCAAAAAAGCTTATTTTGATGCACTTAAAATACTTGCTCATATATTTTTAAAGAATGATGTGTCATTTAAAATGTTTTGTTCAAGAATGCTATGAAAATATGTGTATGTGTATGCATGTATGCATATAATATTTAGTATTCACCAGGAAAGTCTGCATACAGGTCAAGAAGCAACAGTTAGACCTGTACATGGAACAGCAGACTGGTTCCAAATCAGGAAAGCAGTACAAAAAGGCTGTATATTGTCACCTTGCTTATTTAACTTATATGCAGAGTACATCATGTGAAATGCCAGGCTGGATGAGGCACAAGCTGGAATCAAGATTGCCAGGAGAAATATCAATAACCTCAGATACACAAATGACACCATCCTTATGGCAGAAAGTGAAGAACTAAAGAGCCTCTTGATGAAAGTGAAAGAGGAGAGTGAAAGAGTTGGCTTAAAGCTCAACATTCAGAAAACTAAGATCATGGCATCCAGTCCCATCACTTCATGGTAAATAGATGGGTAAACAATGGAAACAGTGAGAGACTATGTTTTTTTGGCTCCAAAATCATTGCAGATGGTTACTGCAGCCATGAAATTAAAAGATGCTGCTGCTTGGGAAAAAAGCTATGACCAACCTAGACAGCAGAATAAAAAGCAGGGACATTACCAACAAAGGTCTGTCTAGTCAAAGCTATGGTTTTTCCAGTAGTCATGTGTGGATATGAGAGTTGGACAATAAAGAAAGCTGAGCACCAAAGAATTGATGCTTTTGAACTGTGGTGTTGGAGAAGACTCTTGAGAGTCCCTTGGACTGCAAGGAGATCCAGCTAGTCCATCCTAAAGGAAATCTGTCCTGAATATTCATTGGAAGGACTGATGCTGAAGCTGAAGCTCCAATACTTTGGTCACATGATGTGAAGAACCAACTCACTGGACAAGACTCTGATGCTGGGAAAGACTGAAGGCGGGAGGAGAAGGGGACGACAGAGGATGAGATGGGTGGATGGCATCACCGACTGTATGGACATGAGTTTGAATAAGCTCTGGGAGTTGGTGCTGGATAGGGAAGCCTGGCGTGCTGGAGTTCATGTGTTCTCAAAGAGTCAGAAATGACTGAGCAACTGAATGGAGGGAAATATTTAAATAATAGATTTCCAGTCCCTACAATTCATAATTAGAATTTATACATTTCAAATTCTCATAAGAACTTGAGGAAGGGAAGCCCTTTCACAACCCTATATTAAAGTTTGAGTATTTGTGTTTTGTGATATTTTCTAACTCTTCAACTAGCGGTGATTACAATACAAGAATAGTATATTCTCTATGTCTTTTCTTTCCCTAAATGTACCTCCTAAACCTTTGTGAACACTGCATTGTTTAGGGAATAGCTTATTGCATTTGGAGAGAGATTTTGAAGAAATCTATGGGCCCACCCCCACAGGTCTCCAAGATCTGCACTTGCCCAGCTTCAAGGTCCAAGAAACAGTCAAAGTCAGAGACAGTGACATCCGTGGTTTAATGGATGGGGGACGGGGCTTACATGTCTGAAGCAGGGTCCTGGATAGACACCCCACAACGTGCAGCGCACAGCAGGCAGGACATTGTCAACTACACATTGGCGCTTACCAAAGATGTTTGCAATCTCCCTCTGCTGGACCGAATCCTGTGCTGCTGTGGCTGTTGACTTTAGTCATGCCCTGAAAGGGGTTCAGGGTAGAGAGCAAAAATGAGGCACTTGTGTTCCAGGAAAACTGGTGGATAGTTAAATGTTTTCAGGAACTGATTTTGTGAGCCCAATCCTTGCATCTCCTTCTATCTAGAAAAATCACTAAATCCATTCGTGGTGACATTAACTCCTTGTGACTAGCAGAAAACTTTTTGTAGGATAAGTGCCTGATTGTGTTGAACTCCCTATTCACCAAAATCACATATATCTACCTTCCCCCTCTGCCTCTTTGGAACAGTTTCTCAGAGCTATCCCAGGCACAGCCTCTCAGGCTACAGTCCTCATATTGCCCCAAAGAAATGCCTTTTTTTTTTTTTTTTTTAAAGTTCACAATATGGCAGCAATCTTTACTTGTGGAAAATGGAAGATTATCAGTTACAGGGGAATTGATGTCAGGTAGGTTCATTAGTTACCAGGGAAACAGCAGAGGGACACACCTCTCACTACCCTTTTGACAAGAACCATCACCAGTTGGGGTCTAGGGCAAATATGTTGGGGAAGGCAATGGTACCCCACTCCGGTTCTCTTGCCTGGAAAATCCCATAGACCGAGCAACCTGATAGGCTGTAGTCGATGAGGTCGCAAAGAGTCGGACATGACTGAGCGACTTCACTTTCACTTTTCACTTTCATGCATTGGAGAAGGAAATGGCAACCCACTCCAGTGTTCTTGCCTGGAGAATCCCAGGGACAGGGGAGCCTGGTGGGCTGCCGTCTATGGGGTCGCACAGAGTCGGACATGACTTAGCAGCAGCAGCAGGGCAAATGTGTAACCTGCTACAAAGAGGTTATTATTGTGAGTCAGAGCTTCCATGATGGTTCACCAGGTAAAGAATCTGCCTGCAATGCAGAAGACGAAGCAGACACAGGTTTGATCGCTGGGTTGGGAAGATCCCCTGGAGTAGGAAATGGCAAACCACTCCTATATTCTTGCCTAGAAAATGCAATGGACAGAGGAGCCTGGAGGGCTATAGTCCATAGGGTAGCAAAGATTCAGACACGACTGAGTGACTGAGCAGTCAGTAAACAACATTGTGAGTCAGAGAAAAGTGCTAATCAACTTAGATCTAAAGACAAATGTTAATTAAAAATGTGTCACATATTCACACATTCTTACTCTTAGCATTTCAACATACCAGAGGTGAGAGAACAGATTTTTTTTAAAGAAGGGAAGAAATTACTTTGTATTTGAGAATATTTGACCCACTAGCATGATTAGCAGTGGAGGGAGAAGATGTTTTAAATTAGATAGAACATTATGGTTTCAATGTGGATGAACATTTAATAACTGAAATATTCAAAGGAGTTTTACAATCTTCCCAAGATATGATAAAATATCTGCAACTGGGGAAATAGAAGATTTCAGTTAGTACACTTGGATGAAATAAATGAAGAAAAGTGAAAGGACTTTATGCATTGGTGAACTGAGGTTTTCAGTATGCTTGTCTCATGTTTCTTTAACTCTTCAATAATTCTCAGGCTTTTTTTTTTTTTTTTTTTCAGTTGCCTAGTATATGTAAGGAGAATGCTACACTCTCATCAGTAATACCAACTGACTCTAGCAGTGATTATTATTTTAACCTGTTTATGCAGAAGCCCTGAAAGTTAAGCCAGTTATCTCAGGATATCTAAGTTAAGAATATCTCATGTGATTCTTAACTCATTGAGAATCACATTTTATGCTGCAGAAGGAGGAAAGTAATAATGAGACAGAAAAAACAGTGATAGCCAGATGGATAGTTTACAGTTTGCTACTGGAGGGAATATTTTTGAAAGGTTAGGATGAAAATGTAAATGATACTGAGAAATCATGAATGATGATCTTTGGATTTAGCATTTAGTAAGCCATTGTGGTACTGGAGAAGACTCTTGAGAGTCCTTGGACTGCAAGGAGATCCAACTAGTCAATCCAAAAAGAAATTAACCCTGAATATTCATTGGAAGGACTGATGCTGAAGCTCCATTACTTTGACTACCTGATATGAAGGGCTGACTCATTGGAAAAGACCACCATGCTGGGAAAGATTGAGGGCAGTAGGGGAAGGGGGCAGCAGAAGATGAAATGGTTAGATAGCATCACCAACTCAGTGGATATAAGTTTGGGAATATAGTGGAGGACAGAGGAGCCTGGCATGCTGCAGTCCATGGGAGTTGAAAAGAGTTGGGCACGATTTAATGACTAAACAACAAAGATATCAAAGATGGTCAAAGATAATAGTTTCAGGGCTCTGATTATCATAGTAATAACTTTATAGATTTTGCAGAAATGTATTTGACTAAGATCATTTATTCAAAATATTTGTGAAGGTAATATAAAAAAAAATCCTGCCTAATAAATAATGGCAAAGCGGCAAAAGAAATGAATCAGAGTAGATCTATGGATATAAAAGGATAAAGAGGTGGAGACTGAAAACTGAAGGTTCATCAATAGTAGGGCATCTTTGAAGAAACAAAGAGGCAAGTGGGATAAAAAGGAGGAATCAGTAATTAGTTCTAAATAAGCCCCTTTTCCCCTCTTGGGCCATAAGGATTAAAAAAAAGAATGGGGAATTCAACTATCCATGGATTGAAAATGAAGTTGTAACGCATATGTTATTTTTGAGCTGTATTAAAACCCTGGCCTTTTGGGAAAAACCCATTAATTTCTTTATCTTGGGGTTCCTTCAAAAGGTAAAGGATCTGGAGGAAAAAAAAATAGGAAAAAAGAAAGTCATTCTCTTTACCACCAGAGTCGATGCCAATAATTCAGGCACATTGGCCTCTTCAAAGCAGATCCTTAAGGAAAGCAGAACTGAATCTCCAGAGATCAAACTTATCAGCCAGACTTGTCTTTCTAATATTGTATTCAGATAGGGTTTCTGAATTCTGAAAAAAATTAAACTGAAATCAACAGAAATCCCATGGGTCATGTAGCATTATTATGTTTACTTTTTATGTGTTTGTGAGAATCATTCATCTCCCAAGTCACCACATACAACTGTCCATTCTGGCTGCAGCTAGTATCCCCTCATGTATCCACAGAAAGGATGTAGGCTAACTTCTTAGAATAGTGAAGCTGTAAGAAGCTCTCATAGCTCACATAAGATATTGAGATTCTTTCTGCAAGGTTAAATGACATTTAATTTGCATTTATACTTCCAGGCTTTTTCGTTTGCTGTTGAGCTTTTTGAAATGCTTGTACAATCTTTTAGAAACAGAAAATCTTGCATAGGCCTCCCAACAATTCCACTCCCTTACCATGATAGTAGGTGGTAATCATTTTAACTGCATATTTCATATTGGGGGTAAATAGCACTAGATTCTTTTCCCTTTAGTATTTTGTCCATCAAAGTCTGTATTTGTTCTTTCTCCCTGCCCTCCCCCCATGTATATGCATTTATAAGGAATATGTCTCAGGCACTCTGTTAAATATTGGGAAACCACAGGGAGTCTAGCTCACAAAGGCTTCTCATTTCATGGAGTTTACAATCTAGCTAATAAATTTAAACATGAGATTATAGTTGAGATTGTGTGCAAAATGTACTGCGAAGCACATAACAGGGTGCTTATGGTAAAGCAGGGTACTTGTTTGCAAAAAGAAATATTTTAACTTCAGCAGCAAAGGAATCAGGTTCAGAAGATACCTAGTAGTTCTGAGAAAGGCAGGGAACGCTGGAGGTAAGCTGTCTCAGACAGGAACCACAGGAGGAAGGCCACAGACACCACCTTGCCACAGGCCCTTCGTTCAGTATTTCCACGTTGTCTTGATGCTGAAGGTGCCATTCTGAGTCATCCAAAGGATCTCACAACCCTGAATCACCCCACAGGACTCAAAGTCCTGTGGCAGGAATGTTGTTAATTACCAAATCTAATATTCATCATGTGCTGCTGGCTGTTATAAGTTCTCTGTATACTTTAACTCAAAACCCATCATAACCTGGCATCGCTGACTCAATGGACGTGAGTTTGAGGAAACTCCAGGGGATTGTGAAGGGCAGGGAAGATTGGTGTGTTGCCGTCCACGGGGTCGCAAAGAGTCGGACACAACTTAGCAACCGCACAGTACCATAACCTAAGGAGCTGGAGAGTGTTACTGTAGTCATCTTATCTACCTTTTCCACTGGAGGCAGCTGAGGCAGGAGAAGAGAATTCCTGTGGTCGTCACACAGCCAGAAGATGACAAGGCCTGCTAGGCTGTGTTGGCCCAGCTGACTGATGTCTGAGGTCAAGGACATGGAGGGAGAGGGAATTTCTGACAACCGTGCTTTCCTTACAAGGAAGTGGCGCTGTGTTTCCCATTTATCTCGGGGTTCGCCTCAAGTTGGGAGTTGGATCCTGGACAGCCAAAGTGAAAATTGCTCACTAATGAATTTGGAAAATGGGGAGATGATACGTTGTAGGGTTTCTGGGGATTCTGAGTAGAGTAATTGTGGAGCACTGGTGGTATCTTCTGTGGGGAGGACTCAATCTCCATCCTCCTTCTTTCCCTACTTCTGACTCAATTTTCAGGATATGCCTTGTGTGTGTGCATGCTCAGCCACTCCAGTTGTATTTGATACTTGGCGACTCTGTGGGCTGTAGCCTTCCAGGCTCCTCTGTCATGGGATCCTCCAGGCAAGAATACTGGAAGGAGTTGCCATGCCTTCCTCCAAGGGACCTTCCTGATTCAGGGATAGAATTCATGGTGTCTTACATCTCCTGCATTGGCAGGTGGGTTCTTTACCACTAATGCCACCTGGGAAACCCCCAGTTTGTGCTGTATATCTCCCTTTTTATGAGAAGATCATTCTTGAAGGGATAGAAGCTCCTTTTATATGTAATCATCATGCCCTCAAATAGCATCATAACCTCTCATCATTACCAAATTCCTTGGTTTTCACATTTTAAAATATAGAAGGACTGTAATGCTATGAATCTTCCCCTTAGCACTGCTTTTGCAGTGTCCCATAGGTTTTTGGTTGTTGTGTTTTCATTTTCATTCATTTCTATGCATATTTTGATTTCTTTTTTGATTTCTTCTATGATTTGTTGGTTATTCAGAAGCGTGTTGTTTAGCCTCCATATGTTTGAATTTTTAATAATTTTTTTCCTGTAATTGAGATCTAATCTTACTGCACTGTGGTCAGAAAAGATGACTGGAATGATTTCAATCTTTTTGAATTTACCAAGACTAGATTTATGGCCCAGGATGTGATCTATTCTGGAGAAAGTTCTGTGTGCACTTGAGAAAAAGGTGAAGTTGATTGTTTTGGGGTGAAACGTCCTATAGATGTCAATAAGGTCTAGCTGGTCCATTGTGTCCTTTAAAGTTTGTGTTTCCTTGTTCATTTTCTGTTTAGTTGATCTATCCATAGTTGTGAGTGGGGTATTAAAGTCTCCTATTATTGTGTTACTATTAATTTCCTCTTTCATACTCGTTAGCGTTTGCCTTACATATTGCGGTGCTCCTATGTTGGGTGCATATATATTTATAATTGTTTTATCTTCTTCTTGGATTGATCCTTTGATCATTATGTAGTGTCCATCTTTGTCTCTTTTCACAGCCTTTATTTGAAAGTCTATTTTATCTGATATGAGTATTGCGACTCCTGCTTTCTTTTGGTCTCCGTTTGCATGGAATATTTTTTTCCAGCCCTTCACTTTTAGTCTGTATGTGTCCCTTGTTTTGAGGTGGGTCTCTTGTAGACAGCATATATAGGGGTCTTGCTTTTGTATCCATTCAGTCAGCCTTTGTCTTTTGGTTGGGGCATTCAACCCATTTACATTTAAGGTAATTATTGATAGGTATGGTCCCGTTGCCATTTATTTTGTTGTTTGGGGTTCACGTTTATACCACCTTTCTGTGTTTCCTGTCTAGAGAAGATCCTTTAGTATTTGTTGAAGAGCTGGTTTGGTGGTGCTGAATTCTCTCAGCTTTTGCTTGTCTGTAAAGCTTTTGAGTTCTCCTTCATATCTGAATGAGATCCTTGCTGGGTAGAGTAATCTAGGTTGTAGGTTATTCTCTTTCATTGCTTTAAGTATGTCCTGCCATTCCCTTCTGGCCTGCAGGGTTTCTATTGATAGATCAGCTGTTATCCTTATGGGAATCCCTTTGTGTGTTATTTGTTGTTTCTCCCTTGCTGCTTTTAATGTTTGTTCTTTGTGTTTGATCTTTGTTAATTTGATTAATATGTGTCTTGGGGTGTTTTGCCTTGGGTTTATCCTGTTTGGGACTCTCTGGGTTTCTTGCACTTGGGTGGCTATTTCCTTCCCCATTTTAGGGAAATTTTCAGCTATTATCTCCTCGAGTAACTTCTCATGGCCTTTCTTTTTGTCTTCTTCTTCTGGGACTCCTATGATTCGAATGTTGGGGTGTTTCACATTGTCCCAGAGGTCCCTGAGGTTGTCCTCATTTCTTTTAATTCTTTTTTCTTTTTTCCTCTCTGCTTCATTTATTTCCACCATTTTATCTTCTAACTCACTTATCCTATCTTCTGTCTCTGTTATTCTACTCATGGTTCCCTCCAGGGTGTTTTTGATCTCATTTATTTCATTATTAATTTTTAATTGACTTTTTTTTATTTCTTCTAGGTCCTTGTTAAACCTTTCTTGCATCTTCTCAATCTTTGTCTCCAGGCTATTTATTTGTAACTCCATTTTGTTTTCAAGATTTTGGATCATTTTTATTATCATTATTCTAAATTCTTTTTCAGGTAGATTCCCTATTTCCTCCTCTTTTGTTTGACTTTGTGGGCTTTTTTCATGTTCCTTTAGCTGTTGGGTATTTCTCTGCCTTTTCATCTTGTTTAGATTGCTGTGTCTGGAGTGGGCTTTCTGTATTCTTGTGGTCTGTGGTTCCTTTTTATTGTGGAGGTTTCACCCAGTGGGTGGGGTTGGACGATTGGTTTGTCAAGGTTTCCTGGTTAGGGAAGCTTGTGTCAGCGTTCTGGTGTGTGGAATTGGATTTCTTCTCTCTGGAATGCAATGGAGTGTCCAGTAATGAGTTTTGTGATGGGTCTATGTGTTAGGTGTGACTTTGGACAGCCTGTATGTTGACACTCAGGTCTATGTTCCTGTGTTGCTAAAGAATTTGCATGGTATGTCTTGTACTGGAGCTTATTGGCTCTTGGGTGGTGGTTGGTTTTGGTGTAGGTATGGAGGCTTTTGGATGGTCTCTTATTCCTTAATGTTCCGTGTAGTCAGGAGTTTTCTGGTTTTCTCAGGTTTTGGGCTTAAGTCAAATAAATAACCTAACTCTACACCTAAAGCAGCTAGAGAAGGAAGAAATGAAGAACCCCAGGGTTAGTAGAAGGAAAAAAATCTTAAAAATTAGGGCAGAAATAAATGCAAAAGAAACTAAAGAGACCATAGCAAAAATCAACAAAGCTAAAAGCTGTTTTTTTGAAAAAAATAAACAAAATTGACAAACCATTAGCAAGACTCATTAAGAAACAAAGGGAGAAGAACCAAATTAGCAAAATTAGAAAATGGAGAGATCACAACAGACAACACTGAAATACAAAGGATCATAAGAGACTACTACCAGCAGCTCTATGCCAATAAAATGGACAACTTGGAAGAAATGGACAAGTTCTTAGAGAAGTATAACTTTCTAAAACTGAACCAGGAAGAATAGAAGTCCTTAACAAACCCATCACAAGCAAGGAAATCGAAACTGTAATCAGAAATCTTCCAGCAAACAAAAGCCCAGGACCAGATGGCTTCACAGCTGAATTCTACCAAAAATTTAGAGAAGAGCTAACACCTATCTTACTCAAACTCTTCCAGAAAATTGCAGAAGAAGGTAAACTTCCAAACTCATTCTATGAGGCCACCATCACCCTAATTCCAAAACCAGACAAAGATGCCACAAAAAAAGAAAACTACAGGCCAATATCACTGATGAACATAGATGCCCAAAAATCCTTAACAAAATTCTAGCAAACAGAATCCAACAACATATTAAAAAAATCATACACCATGACCAAGTGGGCTTTATCCCAGGAATGCAAGGATTCTTTAATATCTGCAAATCAATCAATGTAATACACCACATTAACAAATTGAAAGATAAAAACCATATGATTATCTCAATAGATGCAGAAAAAAGCCTTTGGCAAAATTCAACATCCATTTATGATTAAAACTCTCCAGAAAGCAGGAATAGAAGGAACATACCTCAACATAGTAAAAGCTATATATGACAAACCCACAGCAAGCATCACCCTCAATGGTGAAAAATTGAAAGCATTTCCCCTGAAATCAGGAACAAGACAAGGGTGCCCACTCTCACCGCTACTATTCAACATAGTTTTGGAAGTGTTGGCCACAGCAATCAGGGCAGAAAAAGAAGTAAAAGGAATCCAGATAGGAAAAGAAGAAGTGAAACTCTTGCTGTTTGCAGATGACATGATCCTCTACATAGAAAACCCTAAAGACTCTACCAGAAAATTACTAGAGCTAATCAACAAATACAGTAAAGTTGCAGGATATAAAATTAGCACACAGAAATCTCTTGCATTCCTATACACTAACAATGAGAAAACAGAAAGAGAAATTAAGGAAACAATACCATTCACCATTGCAACAAAAAGAATAAAATACTTAGGAATATATCTACCTAAAGAAACAAAAGACCTATACATAGAAAACTATAAAACACTGATGAAAGAAATCAAAGAGGACACAAACAGATGGAGAAATATACCGTGTTCATGGATTGGAAGAATCAATATTGTCAAAATGGCTATACTACCCAAAGCAATCTATAGATTCAATGCAATCCCTATCAAACTACCAACGGTATTTTTCACAGAACTAGAACAAATAACTTCACAATTTGTATGGAAATACAAAAAACCTCGAATAGCCAAAGTAATCTTGAGAAAGAAGAATGGAACTGGAGGAATCAACCTGCCTGACTTCAGACTCTACTACAAAGCCACAGTCATCAAGACAGTATGGTACTGGCACAAAGACAGAAATATAGATCAGTGGAACAGAATAGAAAGCCCAGAGATAAATCCACGAACCTATGGTCACCTTATCTTCGACAAAGGAGGCAAGGATATACAATGGAAAAAAGACAACCTTTTTAACAAGTGGTGCTGGGAAAACTGGTCAACCACCTGTAAAAGAATGAAACTAGAACACTTTCTAACACCATACACAAAAATAAACTCAAAATGGATTAAAGATCTAAATGTAAGACCAGAAACTATCAAACTCCTAGAGGAGAACATAGGCAAAACACTCTCCGACATAAATCACAGCAGGATCCTCTATGACCCACATCCCAGAATTTTAGAAACAAAAGCAAAAATAAACAAATGGGACCTAATGAAACTTAAAAGCTTTTGCACAAGAAAGGAAACTATAAGCAAGGTGAAAAGACAGCCCTCAGATTGGGAGAAAATAATAGCAAATGAAGCAACAGATAAAGGATTAATCTCAAAAATATACAAGCAACTCCTCCAGCTCAACTCCAGAAAAATAAATGACCCAATCAAAAAATGGGCCAAAGAACTAAACAGACATTTCTCCAAGGAAGACATACAGATGGCGCAAAAACACATGAAAAGATGCTCAACATCACTCATTATCAGAGAAATGCAAATCAAAACCACAATGAGGTACCATTACACGCCAGTCAGGATGGCTGCTATCCAAAAGTCTACAAGCAATAAATGCTGGAGAGGGTGTGGAGAAAAGGGAACCCTCTTACACTGTTTGTGGGAATGCAAATTAGTACAGCCACTATGGAAAACAGTGTGGAGATTTCTTGAAAAGCTGGAAATAGAACTGCCATATGACCCAGCAATCCCACTTCTGGGCATACACACTGAGGAAACCAGATCTGAAAGAGACACGTGCACCCCAATGTTCATTGCAGCACTGTTTATAATAGCCAGGACATGGAAGCAAACTAGATGCCCATCAGCATTCGAATGGATGAGGAAGCTGTGGTACATATACACCATGGAATATTACTCAGCCATTAAAAAGAATTCATTTGAATCAGTTCTAATGAGATGGATGAAACTGGAGCCCATTATACAGAGTGAAGTAAGCCAGAAAGATAAAGACCAATACAGTATACTAACACATATATATGGAATTTAGAGAGATGGTAACAATAACCCTATATGCAAAACATAAAAAGAGACTCAGATGTATAGAACTGACTTGTGGACTCTGGGAGAAGGCGAGGGTGGGATGTTTCAAGAGAACAGCATCGAATCATGTATATTATCTAGGGTGAAACAGATCACCAGCCCAGGTTGGGTGCATGAGACAAGTGCTCGGGCCTGGTGCACTGGGAAGACCCAGAGGGATCGAGTGGAGAGGGAGGTAGGAGGGGGGACCGGGATAGGGAATACATGTAAATCCATGGCTAATTCATTTCAATGTATGACAAAAACCACTACAATACTGTAAAGTAATTAGCCTCCAACTAATAAAAATAAATGGAAAAAAAATTAAATTAAAAAAAAAATAAAAGTATTTAACTACTTATAAAAAAAATAAAATAAAATATAGAAGGAATAGTTTGAGTGAAAAGATAATCATATTCTTTCATTCTTGACTTTGCCATTTATGAAATACAGATTTAATGTTTTTATTGTTCTGTGTGGTCAGTCACTCAATTGTGTCTGACTCTTTGCAAGCCTATGGACTGTAGCCCACCAGATTCTACTGTCCATGGGTTTTCCTATGAAAGAATACTGGAGGGGTTGCCCTTTCCTCCCCCAGGGAATCTTCCTGACCCAGGAATTGAACTCTTGTCTTCTACACTGTAGATGGATTCTTTTACCACTGAGCATCAGGGAAGCCCTCAATGTTTTTATTAGTTTAATAATAATTGTCAGTGTAATTACAAATTGAGTGGCATGCATTGCAAATCAGCAGAAAGTAAAGAACACACATCATAGAATAAAGATTTCAAATCAAACTAAATGCACAAAACAACATGATAAAATCATGCATGTTATAAAAATATATATAAACATTTTCAACTCAGAGTGAATTAAGTTATTTTTAATTGGATCATCAGGTACAGTGCCAGGCAAATAGTAAGCCCTCAGTAAATACTTACTGAATGCACAGACTTTTCAACTTACAAAAGATTTATAGTAGACAATAAGTAAAAACAAAAGGATGATATAATATTGACTAGAAAAGTTCAAATTAAATGTTTATCATTGAAACTTTGTTTTATACAAAGTTAAATGAAAGATATAGAGAAAAGTTTAGTTGTAAAATGGACAGTTACATTTAAAAACTAATAGTTCAAAATATTTAAGTGGCAAATTACATGTCATCAAATATAAAGTGAAAACTGTTAGGTTGTCTGGTTGATCTCATTAAAACTCCCAGGCAATTTAAACATGTCAGTAGTGCTTATCACAATCTGGCAGAATCATCTACTAAAAAACACCATCATTATTTTTAATAATCCTTATTGCCATCTTTGTGATCTCTTAGAATTACAAAGTTATGTAAGAACATTAGAAAAGAAGAGCAAAGGAGTCAATACATGTTAAGATTAAATACTAAGATGTGATACAAAAATAACAGCAACATTTTTTGGAAGAGGCAACTTATTTTCTGCCCTACCACTCTTCCCTTTTTTCTTACTAGGAACCTTTCTGTTGGAATCCAATATATACAGGTAAAAGACACGTTTTGAAAATCATTGAGAATTGGTTTGGTAATGTGACTATTACCTAACACATGGAATAAAACCTAAACCTATTGGGAAGTTTGTGGATGATTCCATAAGAGGTGGGTGTAGGTACAGACAGCTGGGAAGATCACCTTTACCGTTACGCTGATACCTGTTACCTGGAGTACAGATGTGTAGATAGAGCTTCGTCAACTTATTTTGGGCCATGAGGATAGAACTTTGAGTCAGAAGAGAAAGTTACAAACATTGTTCGATGATCTACTGCATCGAACCTAAACTCCAATTTGTAGACATTTTTGCATAAGGAAGAAATACATTTTATCAAGTTTAATTCACAACTGTTTCTCAGAATTCTTAATATCAGTTTATTTTAATTCTAAATAAACAATGCTGCATGTTGTAAATATGTCACTAGAGCATCCAGATAAAAATAAAAGATAGTAGATTTTAATGTGTCATTAATATTTGTTATATTATATAATGAACAAATGAGCCCATTCACTTCCATGTCTCCACAATTATAAATAGTGATACAGTGAACACTGGGGTGCATGTATATTTTTGAATCAGAGTTTTCTCTAGATATATGCTGAGGAGTGAGATTTCTTGATCATGTGGTAATTATTTTTAGTTCTTTATGGAACCTCCATATTGTTCTCCCTAGTGGATGTACCAATTGATGTTTCCATCGGTGTAGGAGGGTTCCTCTTTCTCCAACCCCTCTTCCAGCTTTTATTGTTTGTAGACATTTTGATGATGGTCATTGTGACAGGTGTGAGGTGATACTTCACTGTAGTTTTGATTTGCATTTCTCTGATAATTAAAGATGTTGAGCATCTTTCAATCATGTGGATTTTATTCTTCACTATGTCAATATGGTATATCACACTGATTTGTAGATATTAAAAAATTGTTGCATCCTTGGGATAAATTCCATTTGGTTATGGGATATGACTCTTTTAATGTATTGTTGGACTCAGTTTGCTAGTATTTTGTTGAGGATTTTTGTGTGTATATTCATCAGTGATATTGATCTGTAATTTTCTTGAAGTATCTTTATCTGGTTTTGGTATCAAGGTCATGCTGACATCATAGAATGAGTTCGGAAGTGTTCCTTCTTCTGCGTTTTTTGAAACAGCTTCAGAAGAATAGGTGTTAATTCTTCTCTAATTGTTTGGTAGGATTTGCCTGAGAAGCCATCTGGTCCTGGACTTTGTGGCTGGGAATTTTTAAATGATTCAATTTCAGTACTTGTAACTGGCACATATTTTCTGTTTCTTTCTGGTTCAGTCTTAAGAGTGTCTAAATTTCTAAGACTTCATTCATTTCTTCTAGGTTGTCTATTTTATTGGTGTATAGTTTATTGTAGTAGTTTTCTACTGTCCTTTGTATTTATAAATTTATTTCAAATACATTTAATATTTGCTATCATGTCAGTGATTCAGTTAATTCAATGATGAAACTCTTGAGAGAGCAAATACAGGTTGGGGAAGGTAAAATAAAAACCTGTCAAAGATCTGTTACTAAGACAGCCTCAGAATCATGTAGATAGTTAATGTATTTTAATGCATTGTAAGTACAAAATTGTGACACATGTTTAAAGTGACATGTTATAGTGTTTTATGATTAGTTTTTAAACATTATAAGTAAAAGTTTAGATAATGTAATTTTTATAAACTTCTATAATCTTTCATCTGTCAGTGTTTACATTTTTAATGACAAGTATGCTACTTACTTGTCATTAAAAATATTTGAAATGGTCATGCCAAAGTCATCTCCCTTCAAGCCTGGGAACATCTTAGTGTATGAGTACCATGTCCTCTGTGTATAGAGCTTAAATGTCTTCTTTTCGCTTCCCATTGTTTTTTGGGTTTGGTTTTGTTTCTTTGTTTGTTTTCAACTACTTTTGTGGATAATTCATAGATTACTTGGAAGGTTGACAGCAAAATCTTAGATTAAGATGAAATGTGTGACACTGCATATTTCTTCCTCTGGATTGCTATGTTAGGAGTGACCTAACTATATCTAATCAGGATGAATCTCAAAAGTTTGCCTTACCAAGATATTTAATATAACTTGGACATAACCCATCAATTCTAAATGAAATGAGCCCTGAATATTCATTAGAAGGACTGATGCTGATGCTTTAATACTTTGACTAACTGATGCAAAGAGCCTATTCAGTGGGAAAAAATCCTGATGCTGGGAAAGGTTGAGGACAGGAGGAGAAGGGGGTGGCAGAGGATGAGATGGTTGGATGGCATTACCAACTCAGTGGACATGAGTTTGAGCAAACTTTGAGACAGTGAATAACAGAGAAACCTGGTGTGCTGCAGTCCATGGGGTCACAAGGAATTGAACATGACTTAGAGACTGAAAGAAAAACAAAGGAAGTGACTCTGAGGAGGAAGAGAAAAAAATGGAATCATCACCTGTGATCAGGTGATGTCATGCCCAGTTTATCTAACTGTGCCTGTAAATAACACCAGTGATTTATTCTTCAGAATTATTCAATTCCTACAAATCATAGTTGTAGTGTAAGGGTACTTGATTTGGATTTTCTGCAACTTGTAACTGGAAATTATAATTGGATTTATATTCTTTGAAAATGATGCAAAGCGCTAAGCATATAAAGTGAAAAAGATAGTTTACACGGAATCAGAGACCTTAGCCTAGTTCTCTTGGTGAAGGTATTATAATAAACAAACAGGTCTGGGTGGTTAGAGGAAAACACTAGACACTCCATGGGAGGCACACGGTGGGAGTTGAACATGGTAGAAGAGGGACATGCCAGCAGAAGTGAAGTTGGGTGTAGTGGGCTGGGAGGGAAGCTACAGAGAATTTTGAACCAAAAAGAACATTCAGATAGTGACTAAGTGCCATGGTTACAACTTGCTGAGTATTTATTGAGAAAGTGTTTAATCGCTCAGTCATCTCCAACTCTTAGGGACCCCGTGGAATGTAGCCCACCAGGCTCCTCCTTCCATGGGATTTCCCAGGCAAGAATACTGGAGTGGGTAGCCATTCCCTTCTCCAGGGGATCTTTCTGACCAGGGATGGAACCCAGGTCTCCTGCATTGCAGTCAGATTCTTTACCATCTGAGCCACCAGGGAAGCCCCGAGTATTTATTGTTTTTGACAAATTTTGAGCAGGTAATAGATGTACTTGATACAATTCAGACCACATCACAAGAGGGTACAAGCCAGTGGGTGGTTAGGCATAAATTTGGGTTTCTACTGCCTTTTGATAACAAAATATACTTGAGGACAGTGATGCCTGACATTGGTGTGGAGGGGTAAGTAAAGAAACTTGAAGGTTTTCTTGCTGATTTTTACCATCTTATTGCTGAGCAATAAATATCCCTCCCTGCAGGTTAGCTGTTTAGCCAATTAAAGAAGCTGCAATAATCTATTCCAGGAATAAATCCACATTAGCCCTTCACCCTTGGCATACTTCTTTATTTCATTCTCTCAGTGCCCTATAAGCAGGATTAGAAAGTGGAGTCAGCCAAGGGTGAGACTGACATATAACTCCCAATTCTGAACAAGAACAGGGTGACCCGAGGAAGAGATTATCTCACTGCCTTCCCAATTCTACTGGTATCCTGAGGTCTTGGACTGCTCTGGTCCCTGTAACATTCTCACTCCCCAATCACAGATGTCTCTAACCCTGGAGGATTATTACTGGCAGCATAACTGGCTGATCATGAACAAACATATGCTCAAAGCTTCCTCAGCATGAAATTTGGACCCTCTTGACAATAAACTTTACAATTTTCCAGGCCTCGTAAACAACTTTTTCTTTTGTAAAATGAGAATAATAAGAACAGTATGGCATCAGATTGTTTTGAGAATTGTTTAGTGCATATAAAAAGCCCAGCAAAGGTCCATAAAGAAAATATTTTAGCTAAAGATCTTTAACAATTCTTTTTTCTATTTAGGAATCACTCCTTAAAGATCAATAAGTATAGTTTTACAACCACTTGATGAATTTTGTGTTCATTGGGAAATGAAATCACATGAAAATTCATGTCCAACTGTGACTTGTTGTATTTCTACTTAGTTGATAGAGATACTTATTCTACAGGATACCCCAATGTATTAGATTTTCATCATGAAAAACTATGATATTACTACTGAATTGTCAGAGAAGTTAATCAGGGTAAACAACATTGTAATTGATTCATTCTAGAACACCTAGCAGACTCTAGAACACATAGAGTCTATTGTATTGTAGACTTGAGAATACATGCTAGAGTATTAATACATTGATAGGATAAAGGATGTCTTACTTCCAGTATGCTCCTAAAATTCAACAAGTGGTATTGGAAATACAGTCTCTGAAAAAAATATTTTACTAATTGTGACATAAAACAAATATCTTTAAAAATACTAAGAAAATTTAAAAATACATAAGAAATTTTATAATGCTTACTTTATAAAAATTGGTGAAAGAAATACACAGTATTTAACATAAATGTATAGGACTAGAAACAAAAATTCCAACCTTTGTAACAGAATATAACAATAATATTATATATAAAATTGATAGAAGCATTTAAAAGTTATTTTTTGCTCACCTCTGGGAATACTGTAGTTATGATTTCTCATTTATTACCTATAGGAATACAAAAAGGAAGAGTCTTTTTAGAGTAAAATTTGGTAAATTTTAAAACTTTATATTTCCATTTTTAAGATCATGATAAACTATTAATGTAGGAAGAAAAAGCACATTTCTATTCCTTATTTATAATTGTAAAATATTATAAACTATAGCCAGGTTTAACAGTGGTTAATTGCCTTATATATGCCTATTGAAATGTTAAATAGCCATTAGCAACAAGGTTTTGAAAAATATTATTGACAAGGGAAACATCTGTGATGATAAATTAAAAGTCAGTATTCAACATTTTGACTCAAGTGTGTAGATGTGTGTGTGTGTGTGCGTGCATGTGTGTGACTTTGCAATACCACCCCTGTGTGTATGTTAGATCATTGGCCAATCAAGATGGTTCCACTGCCTTTCCTACCTGCTGATTAAGGGACAATGATGTGGCTTAAGTCTGAACAATGCATCTGGAGAAAACCTGGGGAGTTCCTGGAGAGTTTCCTTACTCCCAATGGAGACACGCAGGAAATGACACACTCCTCCCTCTAGAGGCCATTGTGCTTAAATTCTAGCAACTGTGTCTGTTTCAGCAACTACTACAGTCTTTCTATCCCATAAGAATTAAGCCAACATTATAGACTACAGGACCTCTGAATGTTTCAGTTTTGGGGTCCATCTACCTCTGAACTTGATGTTATTTTTGTATGTTCTTTATTTAAACTAATTGTTAACTTTAGCCCAATATGTATCAATTAATACTTCCTATAACATCACCTATATATTAATCTGTACAGAAAAATATATTTTTAAAAAATATAATATATATCCTATACTATATATATATATTTTAAAAATATATACTGTAGTATATATTTCAGATTTGGTTATGTAGTATATATTTCAGATGGGCCATTCTTTTGTCATTACTTGGGATTTTCATTTTTGATGGGCTTGACTTTTTCTTCAATACTTTTTACTTGAATTCCTGTTTTGAAAAACTGGTTTACTTACCCATTTTTGAGTATGTCATATTGGTTCTCATTTTATTATTCTTTCCTTTTTTAATTGTCTTCTACTATCTAGCACTTTTGAATTTTCTGTCAACTCATATACTTTTAAATTTAATGTTGGTTCATTAAGAGACACAGGCTACTGTGTATAAAATTTGTAAGCAACAGCAATATATTGTACATCACAGGAAAATATAGTCATCACTTTGTAGTAACTTTAAATGGAGTATATATATCCTATAAAAATATCAAATCAGTATGTTGTACACCTGGAACTAATATAGTATTTTAAGCCAGGTATATGTCAATTAAAAATTAACAAAAAAAATACCTTCAGATTTCTTCTTAAAGAACATGTTGAATGGTATTATGGATTACAGTAAAGTTGTGATGACTCTTTTTATAAACCACAAAGACCACCCTAGAGCTTCACTGAGAAAGCAAAAAGTTAATCCATATGTGTGGGCAAAGAAATCAGCTAAGGAATGGTATGCAACCAGGATACTATTCTCGTCTTTTCTCTGTTTCTTGATATGTATCTGCTTCATTTTTAACGTTGATTACAAAAGAGCTCCCCCGCCACTCCCATCCAGGTCAGAGTACCACTGTGTTTACTTTTTCTTGGCAGCAGCAAATTGGATTCAGCCTTTGGATCTCATACTTCCAATTCCAGATTGTCAGAGTGAACACTGCCTTTAAGTCCTGGACTAATCAAATATGAGAGAATGTGCATTCTCATTTGTGCAAAATGAGTCGAAGAGCTTGGCTTATAAGGATGTTAAAAGGAGACAGAGTTCATAGAAAGGTTCCTGAATATGTGCAGCAGAGGAGGGCTGGATATCCGGGCACATAAGTGTCCGCTGGAGAGTATCAATATGTGAGAAGAGAGGGAACAGTGTCCTGGGTTCCAATCTTCAACTTGCTGTTATCCAGATGTGCATTTTTGGAAAGTCATTTACTGTCTGTGAAATAATTTTTCCTTCATAAAATTTTGTGTTGGTCACAATTCTAGCTTGACTTCTTCTTATATTAATGTTATATTTTTCTCCAGGTATATAATTTATTTTAAAGTTCTTTTCAATTCCCACCCATTGATATGCATTGCAGTTTAATCTTCTTTTTTGGTTATGTTCAATAACATTTGTTATCATTAAGATCAGTTCCTAATAAATAAACTGTAAATACCATAGGGCACAGACTGTATATAAACTTGATAGTGCCACCAACACAGACACACACCTATATATAATTTATATATATATATATATATAATATGTACTTATACATATAAGCATATATGACTGTGTTATATGCATACATACACATATATATATTCAAAAGGCTAGAGAAGACACTGTGCATATATTTGAGAAAAATCTTGATAATTATTTCAAAATGTATAATATGAAAAAAGTCCTATACAATTTAAAATCTGCCAAGATCATTACAAAATTTTTAAACATTTATTCAAGGAACAAAAGAGCCACTAAAAGAATAATTACATACATATAATAAAAATAGATTGAGCTCTTCAAATTGTATTAAATTGCAAGAAAAGAATTTGTTAAGTGGTTAGAAAAGAAAAAAAGCAGTTAGATCTCTCTTGCAGTTTGCTCTTAACCTATCTGTGTGATAAAGCCTCTTATTGATGCTGTCAGAAATTCTAGACAGTATCACTTAATATTATGATAAAAAATTATAGATGATCATTTTAAGTGTTAAGGTTGATGTTAATTATAGTTAAGTACCTCATTAAAATTTAAAATTTTTTCATTTGAATATTGTAAATGATTTTAACATACATTGCCATTAACTTGCATTTTTTGATTACACAATTAGTTTGTATAAAGACAATATAATTACCTTTTTGAGAATTCTATAAATATCCTTAAAATCCTCTCTTGTTAACTCAAATGTGCTGTGAAAGTTTTATTTTGTTGTGTAGCACCATATGGAAATATTAGCTTTTTCTGGCCTGCTTGGTCTGAAATAAGTAAGGTACATAACATTGTGGTTTTCAAAATTAACTGATGAACACACTTTGATACATAATCAAGGCAAACTCCATGCAGCAGTAAAAAAATATATATATAATGAAGATTCTATGTTTCCATACACTGATATGATATAATATATAATGGTTTGTTAGGTATATTTTAAGTGTGAATGTTTGTGTTAGACAACAGAGCAAGGGAAATTTATATACACACAACAAAAACTTATTTACACACAAATATATACATACAGGTATGTGTATGTTTATATAGATGGAATATATGTGATATATGGGTTTCCCAGGTGATGCAGTGGTAAAGAATCTGCCTGCCAATCCAGGAGATGCAAGAGGTGGGAGTTCAATCTCTGAGTCAGGAAATGGAAACCTACTCCAGTATTCTTGCCTGGAAAATTCCATGAACAGAGGAACCTGATGGGCTAGAGTCCATGGGATCACAAAGTGCCAGACATTACTGAGCACCAACACCACCATATTTGATATATATGTGCATATGTATTTTATATTTATGTTTGAAAATGAAAAAAATGGTAATAAAAGCCTGAATTAATCTAAAGTTATCTAAAGGAGAAAAGAAAGCGAGGTATTGGGTGGAAAATGAAATGCACCTTATAGTATAATAAAATTAAAAAATGAATTGTACCTTGAAGCCATATAACTATTTTAAATGAAAATAGTAAAATGCTATCTCAAAGGATGAAAAAAAACAATCCTGCATAACTGCATACAAGCAGAAGAATCTCAATATATGTCAAATCAGTGGTATAATAACCCAGAGAAAAGATGAACTTCAAGTGACTTTAAAAAAGACTTGAAAGAGACACATGTACCCAGATGTTCATCGCGGCACTGTTTATAATAGACAGAACATGGAAGCAACCTAGAAGTCCATCAACTGATGAATGGATAAGAAAGCTGTGGTACATATACACAATGGAATATTACTCAGCCATTAAAAAGAATACATTTGAATCAGTTCTAATGAGGTGGATGAAACTGGAGCCTATTATACAGAGTGAAGTAAACCAGAAAGAAAAACACCAATATAGTATACTAACACATATATATGGAATTTAGAAAGATGGTAACGATAACCCTGTATGTGAGACAGCAAAAGAGACATAGACACGTATAGAACAGTCTTTTGGACTCTGTGGGAGAGGGCGAGGGCAGGATGATATGGGAGAATGGCATTGAAACATGTAAATTATCATATGTGAAATGAATCGCCAGTCCAGGTTCAATGCATGAGACAGGGTGCTCGGGGCTGGTGCACTGGGATGACCCTGAGCAATGGGATGGGGAGGGGGGTGGGGGGTCAGGATGGGGAACACATGTACACCCATGGCAGATTCAAGTCAATGTATGACAAAACCACTACAATGTTATAAAGTAAAATAAATAAATAAAACTTAAAAAAAAAAAAAGACTTTTTTGTGTATGTACTCACTGTTTTATATCCTGGGCACAAAAAGAACCTCAATGAAATTCTATCATGATTTAATAACCTTAATATTGGTAGTGATATTTGTATTATTATTAGAAGTTGTTTTAAGTGTATATTATAGGCATATGTTGTATTGGTTGCAGAATGAAACAAAAAGAGTTGATCCTTATTATTCACAGAATCTTTATTTGTGAATTCATCTACTCATTAAAATATATTTGCAACCTCAAAACCAAACAGTGCTTTGGTGGCCATTTGAAGGCAAATGCAGAGTGGCCATGAATTTGAGTCCCTGGACACATGTTCCCTACTGGGTTCAAGCCAGGTGATGCTCTGCTTGCTCTCAGCTCTCTTAGTATAAATAAGGGTCTTTTTTGGAGCCTGTTTTAGTTCACATTTTGTTATAGTTTGCATTTTTTGCTCTTTGTTAGTGACTTTGTTATTTATAATGGTCCACACATGTAGTGTTGAAATGCTTCCTAGTGTTCCTAAGTGCAAGAAGCTGTGATGTGCCTTATGCAGGAAATAAAATTTGTTCCATAGTTTAAAAAGTTTAATTTTAGATTCCCAAATATCAATTAAGATGATGAATTCAGTTGATATTTTCATTTCTATATTATATGAATTTGCTAGTCTTTATATTCACATTTCCCTTTGCATTTTGTTTTTAACTTATGAATCATATCAAGTGAAGTTTGATGTACAAGCATGAGAGTTAAAAGGATATTGTCATGCATTTTTACAGCAATGCGGAATAATCCAATTTTTTGTCACAGAATGTTCTGTAATGAATTTCTTCCTATTGAATAATTAATTGGTGAGAATAATTTATTTTTGTCCTTTGGAATATATATTTTTAAAAACATAAAAATCAATTAATTTCAAAATAAGAGAAGTAGCATCCATAGTCCAGTTTCAGGTATAAATTATTAAGTAAGGCCAAGGTAAACACTAGTTGGGCATACATTGTGTCAGATAGAATAACCAAATAGTCAATGGGGAAAAGTGGAGAATTTTTTCTTTGCAGAATGATCTCACCTAATGCTTGAAGAAGAAGTGATAACTTTTCTTATAGTTACAAATTTAACATCCTTATTGGAGTTCATACATTTATTTAATATTCCTACAACCAGGTGAATGGTTAATGGTTAATTTGTGATAAAGGAATCAAGTCAAAACCATCTGGGCTTATTGATTTGTTGTAGCATCACCAGTTATTAGACTGAGAACACATAATATTGTATGTGTCTCCTAATGAGAACGTCCTGGAAATGACAAAATACCACCTGTAAGGTATTCTTGCCCCAATCCTGAATTTTAACATATTTGAGGTTCTAGATATTTTGTAATGGATGTGGGAGGGTCAGAATTTAGAGATTCTGGTTTAATTTCCTTTGGATAACTGCTCAGAAGTGAAATTGGTGAAACACATGTTCTATTTTTAATTTTTTGAAGAATTTCCATACATTTTATTTTAATGGCAGGAAAATTTTCCATAAATTATATTCTTGCCAACACTTCTTATCTTTCAGCTTCTTTGATGATAATAAAAATCCTAGGCACAAGTTGACTTCTCACTGTGGTTTTGACTTTTATTTTCTATTGATCAGTGACACTGAGCTCATTTTTACATATCTGTTGGCCATTTGTATGTCATCTGCAGAGAAATGTCTATTTGGTACTTTGCCCATTTTGAAACTGAATTATTTGTTTCTTTGCCATTGAGTTTTAGAAGTAACATATATTTTGAATACTAACCTCTTATCAGATATGTTTGCAACTCTTTTCTCTCTTTCCATTAGTTAACTTTTCTTTTATTGATTGTGTCCTTTGCTATGCAGAAGCTCTTTAGTCGATGTAATCTCACTTGTTTAGATTTGCTTTTGTTTTCTGTACTTTTGGCATAGAATCCAAAAATATAATTGCCAACATCAAGCAGCTTCTTCCCTGTTTTCTCCTAGAAGACTTATGATTTCAAACTTATGTTTAAATTTTCAATTAATTTTCAGTTTATTTTTACATGTGGTGTGACATATGAATCCAATTTCATTCTTTCACATGTGGCTATCCAGTTTTCAGAACACCATTTACATGAGAGACTACCTTTTGCCCATTATTTATTCTTGTCACTGTTGAAAATCAGTAAACCACATATATGTGGGTTTAATTCAGAGCCCTTTATTTTGTTCTATTGGTCTATGCATCTGTTTTTTATGAGGATTTTTTTAAATTTTGTTTGTTTTTATGAGGATGCATAGACCAATAGAACAAAATGAAGAGCTCTGAATTAAAAACTGACTTTCATTAGAACCTAATTTGAATGTACTAATTACGAAGATTATTTGAGGTATTTGGGGAAATGTAACCATTAAGATTTTATTAGATGATGTTGAAAAATTACATTAATTTTGGTAGGTAGTAGTGTATTATTATTGTACTACGCATTACTATATGCGTAGTAATATATAAGATTATTATGTTTTCCATGATGAAGTATCTGTGGGTAATATAACATCTAGGATTTTTTTCCACAATACTGGATTGGCCAAAAAGATCCTTAGGCTTTTACCATAACATGTTACAGAAAAACCCAAATGAACTTTTGGTCAACTCAATACTTGTGATTAAAAAGTTGTAGATGGATAATGCATTAAATGAATGAAAAACTGCTTACTTTTGAAGTTGAGTGATAAACAATTAGACATTATATCATTCTTTCTGTGTTTTGTTTCTGAAAATTTCCATATTCACAAATTAAACACAGTATCATGAAAACATTATTTCTTTTTACCTTCCTTAGAAATAATCAAACTGTGGTATTAAATCAAACTGAATATTAAAAAGCAAAAATTTTTCCAGTTAGGATTTGTATTTTTAATAGGCTTCTTATTCTTGTAAGTTTGCTCATTACTTTTCTTTTTTATCTTCTCCATACTATAAGATTTTTTTTTTTTAAAAAAAGAAGAAATCCTGCTTTAGAAATTGTTTTCTTCATTGTATTTTTCATTTCTTCATTCTATTTATTCTGACTGGTTTTCTAACTTTGTAAATATCTTTCCTCCAGCTATCTCTTCAGTCTCACATCATCATTTTTGGTTTCAGAAATCTTTAATAAAATATTAAGGACTAGCCTTTTGTTTTGCTGAAAATCAAAGTATTTCTTAACATTTCTTTGAGAGTCACACGTGATTTTGCCCCATGAAAAGTCCGTCAGTTTTCCCTGCCACCGTGTCTTCTGCCTTAATCTCTAAATATTAACTGGCTCCGAATCACTGACCACAGCTTTTGTCTGTCTTTGCCGTGAGTGAAGAAAGGGTCCTTTCCATCTATGCTTTCTTACTTTCCAAAGTGTATAGCAGACTTTTAATTACTCATAGTCCTCCTGAGATACAGTTGTAAAAGTTTATAGGATTTAATGGAACCCTTAGGAAGAACAGATATGAATTAATTACATAACACAGGGTAACTTAAACCTGCTGCTCAACGTGAATATTTTACGGCCTTCTGGTCTAGATGTGTCTTCGGGGGCTCTGAGAATACATTTTGTTCTTGTTTCTGATCTTCCTGTGTATAATAGATACCAGCTGTCCTGCGTCATCACGAGTGAGCAGATCATGCCTAGATACTTCATAATTCAACTTGCTATAATTTCCTAAGATACTGACATTCACCTCTGTACACCATTAGAAACCAAACATCTGTCCCAGGAGCCTAAAATGTAGCTGGGGATGCGAAGGCGAATGCAGCGTGGGCGACAGAAGACCCTGGTCCTGGTGAATTCTCTGGAAGGGTGCCTATTACCACGTGTGGTAACACATGGGCTTCCCTGGTGACTAGCAGTGAAGAATCTGCCTGCAGTGCAGGAGACCCTGGAGAGAGGGCTTGACCCCTGGGTCAGGAAGACCCCCTGGAGGAGGGCTTGGCAACCCACTCCAGTGTTCTTGCCTGGAGAATCCCATGGACTGAAGAGCCTGGTGGCCCACAGTCCTTAGGGTCGCAAAGAGGTGGACATGACAGAAGCGACAGAACACCGTAACACCTTAGGGTAACAGATGAACGTGATGAGTATGAAAGTAAAAGCTCCAGTGGAAGCCTTTGAAAACAAGATTGTGAAACCCTGAGAGAGGTCAGTCAAAGATGGAGTCTGCATTATATTTCCTTGTGTAAACCACTTAGGTGTTATCTAGCAAAAGCTTGTTTTACTCATTCAGGTATTAGAACTTGGTTAAATATAGGTGGTGTTTCTTCCTAGAATTGGTGATAAATGTTATTTTTCAGAGGTGGGTTTAGGCTTGACAGAATTCTTCTGAGCCTATGATATTCATCAACATCCTCAAGGCACTCCAAATATGTAACTACTTGCATTAAAATGTTTGTGTAATAAAAGTACAGCTTTATAATGAATATCTAAGCATCCCTTTGCCTTTCTGCCACATAGAATGCCTCTCTTGCAATGATTTGGCTCTTCCTAAACTCACCTCTTGAAACCCTGGAACACAGTTGTCCACTACCAGTTTCTTAAAGTTTTCAAACAAAAATAAGTTTTGATATTTAAAATGCATTACTTAATTTCTAAAATGTTATTCAATTTCTAAACATTTGAGAATTTTCTGCTCTTCTTTCTCTAATTGATTTTAGTTCAGTTTTACTGTGGTCAGAAAATATCCTGTATGATTTCAAATATTTGAACTTCCTAAGACTGGAGTTACACAGTAGTCTATAGTAAAGTTTGGTAAATGTTTGAGGTATAATTTAAAACAATATGTATTCTGCTGTCTTTGGGTGTAATAGTCCATATCTTTTTTAAGTCAAGTATCTTCGTATGTTTAATTCTCATATCATGTTCAGTTCAGTTCAGTCGCTTAGTCGTGTCTGACTCTTTGTGACCCCATGAATCACAGCACGCCAAGCCTCCCTATCCATCACCAACTCCCGGAGTCTACCAAACCCATGTCCATCGAGTCAGTGATGCCATCCCACCATCTCATCCTCTCTCGTCCCCTTCTCCTCCTGCCCCTAATCCCTTCCAGCATCAGGGTCTTTTCCAATGAGTCAACTCTTCACATGTGGTGGCCAAAGTATTGGAGTTTCAGTTTCAACATCAGTCCTTCCAATGAACACCCAGGACTGATCTCCTTCAGGATGGACTGGTTGGATCTCCCTGCAGTCCAAGGGACTCTCAAGAGTCTTCTCCAACACCACAGTTCAAAACCATCAATTTTTCTGTGCTCAGCTTTCTTCACAGTCCAAAATCTCACATCTATACATGACCACTGGAAAAACCATAGCCTTGACTAGATGGACCTTTGTTGGCAAAGTAATGTCTCTGCTTTTTAATATGCTATCTAATTTGGTCATAACTTTCCTTCCAAGGAATAAATGTCTTTTAATTTCATGGCTGCAGTCACCATCTGCAAAGATTTTGGAGCCCCCCAAAATAAAGTCTGACACTGTTTCCACTGTTTCCCCATCTATTTCCCATGAAGTGATGGGACCAGATGCCATGATCTTGGTTTTCTGAATGTTGAGCTTTAAGCCAACTTTTTCACTCTCCTCTTTCACTTTTATCAAGAGGCTTTTTAGTTCCTCTTCACTTTCTGCCATAAGGGTGGTGTTATCTGCATGTCTGAGGTTATTGATTGATATTTCTGCCGGCAATCTTGATTCCAGCTTGTGCTTCTTCCAGCCCAGCGTTTCTCATGATGTACTCTCCATATAAGTTACTGATTTTTATTTGCTCCTTCTTAAAGTTACTGGATAGGGATGAAAAAATATTCAAATATTTTTGTACATGAATCTATTTCTCCTTTTTATTGTATCAAATTTTCATAATAGCATTAAAAATATGTTATTCTTTACAAGCAAATTTAAGACAGTATGTTTCTTCCTTTCAAATTGAATATTGGCTAATTTTCTTTCCTTGAATCTAGAATGATTATTAGCTCAAAATATTATTTTCTCATCAATTTAGCTTCAAAGGTCTTATTTAGGTAAGCATTCACATTGCTTAGTGACTCAGTTGTGTCCAACTCTTTGTGATCCAAAGGAGTATAGTCTGCCAAGCTCCTCTGTCCATGGGACTTTCCAGGCAAGAACATTGGAGTGGGTTGCCATTTCCTACTCCAGGGAAGCATTCACATTACATATGTGTATATATATATATATACATGTAAATATTTATAAATATTTACTATATATTTATGTGTATATATAGAGTCCTGGAAAAGGACAGTTTTAATTCCAATCCCAAAGAAAGACAATGCCAAAGTGTTCAACTACCACAAAATTGCACTCATCTCACAAGATAGCAAAGTACTGTTCAATATTCTCCAAGTGAGGCTTCAACAGTACATGAACCAAGAACTTCCAGATGTTCAATTGGATTTAGAAAAAGGAGAGGAACCAGAGATCAAATTGCCAACATCTGGTGGATCATAGGAAAAGCAAGAGAGTTCCAGAAGAACATCTACTTTTGCTTTATTGACTCTGCCAAAGTCTTTGACTGTGTGGATCACAACAAACTGTGGAAAATTCTTAAAGAGATGGGAATACCAGAACACCTTACCTGCCTCCTGAGAAATTTTTATGCAGGTCAAGAAGCAACAGTTACAACTGGACATGGAAAAATGAACTGGTTCCAAATTGGGAAAGGCTGTATATTGTCATCCTGCTTATTTGACTTATATGCAGAGTACATCATTTGAAATACCAGGTTGGATGAAGCACAAGCTGGAATCAAGACTGCCAGGAGAAATAGCAATAAACTCAGATATGCAGATGACACCACCCTTATAGCAGAAAGCAAAAAGGAAATGAAGAGCCTCTTGATAAAAGTGAAAGAGGAGAGTGAAAAAGCTTGCTTCAAACTCAGCATTCAGAAAACTAAGATCATGGTATCTGGTTGCATCACTTCATGGCAAATAGATGGGGAAACAATGGAAACAGTGAAAGACTGTGTTTTCTTGGGCTCCAAATTCACTGCAGATGGTGACTGCAGCCATGAAATTAAAAGAAACTTGCTCCTTGAAAGAAAAGCTATGATCACCTAGACAGAATATTAAAAAGGAAAGACATTACTTTACGGGCAAAGGTCGGTCTAGTCAAAACAATGGTTTTTCTAGTAGTCATGTATGGATGTGAGAGTTGGACTATAAAGAAAGCTGAGTGCCAAAGAATTGATGCTTTTGAACTGTGGTGTTGGAGAAGATTCTTGAGAAGTCTTCTTGGACTGGAGAAGGCCCTTGGACTGCAAGGAGTTCCAACCAGTCAACCCTAAAGGAAATCTGTCCTGAATATTCATTGGAAGGACTCATGCTGAAGTTGAATCTCCAATATTTTGGCCACCTGATGTGAAGAGTTAACTCATTGGAAAAGACCCTGATGCTGGGAAAGACTGAAGGCAGGAGGAGAAGGGGATGACAGAGGATGAGATGGTTGAATGGCATCACCGACTTAATGGATATGACTTTGAGCAAGCTCCAGAAGTTGGTGATGGACAAAGATTCTGGTGTTCTGCAGTCCATGGGATTGCAAAGAATCAGACACGACTGAGCAACTGAACTGAACTGAATAGAGAGTCCTTTTATTTTAAAATTTTACTGTATTTTTATATTATCATAATTTTTTCTTAAAATTTCTGGATTTTGCAGTAATATTTAGCAAAACTGTAGATATGTATCTGTTTAAGTCAGTTTTGCTGTTTGATTTCTATTTGTTTCTTCTTTGTTAATTTTCCTCCTGTCTGGATAAGTCATATATTTCTGTGAATCACATTTTTACTATTTTATATATGTCACATTTTACATTTCTTATGAGTTTATATACATTTTATACATACAAATACTTATTATCTTATGGTTCTTGTGTAGCAGATCCAAAATATGAACCATCTGTGACTTTGTTTCTAATGTCTTCTTCTTCCTATTGGCTTTAAGTCACTAGGTTTTGTTTTTAGCTTAAAAATTATGAAAACTCTAAAAAGCATTTTCTTTTAAATAGGGACTTCTTTGTCTTTAGACCTCTATGCTCCTGGGATGTCCAATCAGAGGTTGGGCACCTAATGGAAATACCTACCTCCCTTCCTACAGGTGGGCCTACCAGTATGTGCCTGACAAAGAAACCAACCTAGCTCTTGAGTAGGTGGGCAGTTGCCCCACTATAGGATTGGCCTGGTGGGTATCATCACCGAAGGAAGGAGATTGGAAGGCCTGAATGAAGTACATTAAGGTATAAGCTAGAACTAGTGCCCTTAGTTTATCTGATATCACAGTGCTGGTCCAGGGAGCTGGCCTGTGGCCACACTATCAGTAACACTGGGCGTGAGTATTTCTGTCCATCAAATGGCACAGGCAACCATCCCACTGATGATCAGAAGATCCTAAAATATGACCGTTAAGGTCTTGGATGTCTGTGCTCAGGTTTGGAATGTGTTATTGTGGCTTACACGAGCCTATGGACCTTTGAGCAACCAGGCATCTTGTTTTTGGATACAGAAAAATCATTCTAAACAGAGTTAACCCAACTGTACTGGGCGTGTGAGAAGGATATCCTATCACCCTAGAAGATAGCAACTGGTTTTGCAAGGATGGGTTGTGCCATGCAGGTATTTATTAGGCCCGCCTGAATTGGACACAGTGGTTGTATGGCACAAATCTTTGGCCATACCTTCTACCTGGGAGGTTGGACTGCTGTATTCTGGGTTTTTCCTAGGTACAGGGAGAATCTATCCGACAGTGACAAAAATTGCCAGTCTCCTTCTCTGCAAGGCCAGATGGCACATTCTTTTTTGTGTTGATATGATCATTCTGCTGCCATCTTTGTTACCCTCATTGGCCTGAAGGACATCAGCAAATACCTGCCCTAACTAAATTCACCCACCAAGCCTTAAATGATGGTTGGCCAAGCCTGTCTTTACTGAACACTGATGTATGTCTAATGAGGAAGCTGTCCTCTGAAATACAATGCCCTTGGACGTTTTTACAACTGTGCAAGGAGGCTTTATGTTCATACCTGGTAAGTGTGTTAATGAGCCATCTTTATTAAATCACATTGGGCCACAAATGAACATCTCGAGTGATCTGACCTCCAGTTTAGGGGAATTAACACATCAATGATTTGGATCCTGGAGCTCCTATTAGAAAACAAAATTTTTATTTATTTTGGTAATCATTTTTTATTCTTTGTCTTCTTACACGTGCCTCTACTGTTGCTGTGACATCTGTGCCAAGGCAGGCAGATAGCCACCAAATGGACCCCACACCCCCATGAAACCCCTTGCTGAACTCTCCAGTGCATTGCAGAAGTGGGGGGCACGTGGGATTGGCAGAGGCGGTCCCCAAGGGCAGGGTGCTGGGAGAGGTCATCAGGAGACGTAAGGTTGAATTGAGAGCTGAGCATGGACACTTGGAGAATGCTCACCCTCGCCTGTCCTTTGGATGTACATTCTGCCCACTGTTCCCATAGCAGGAGACTTTTTCAAGGGCCTTGAGAGAACAGTGCATTGTTGAGACCATTCTGCATGGTATTCCAGACAGAACCCAATTAAGGCCTCTGTATAAATATTTAAGATTCTAGTGGCTAGATGAGAAGGTCTCCTCTTCTGCCTTGTGATTGCAGAAAGAGTTAACCAAGCTCAAACATTAATTTACTTTTTTAAACTTTGTATTTTGTGTTAGGGTATGGTCAGTGGACAATGTTGTGATAGTTTCCGGTGGATAGCAAAGAGACTTGGCCATACATATGCAGGTATCCATTCTCCTCCAAGCACCTCTCCCGTTCAGGCTGCCACATAACATTGAACAGGGTTTTCTATGCTGTATAGTAGATCCTTGTTGGTTATCTGTTTTAAATATACCAGGCTCAGAAGTTTAAATAAGTATTCCAAGTAAACACCTATTGGCTGAGCTAGTCATCTTATTTCTAGTGTTTCTACATTTAGAATAAAATTGAAATAGGGATGTGTGTCGGTTCAGTGACCTTTGGCATTTACAGTTTGGGAAACGAGTGTGTATGTGTGAGTCTAGTGTGTATCTGTGTATTTCCTTCCCATGTTCCATATGTATATCCTCCTAGTGTACATGGTTTTATATAGACTAATTCTTTGCACAAGTGCTATATGCATTAGGACTAAGAGAGTAACTCTTTCCCTAATACATTTTATTGAATGGTTAAATGTTTGCCAAAGTTTTAAATCATAGATAAAATTATTTGTTAGTAATTCAATCTTGTTTACATTTAAAGAGAAGAAATTCATATTCTCTATAATCTTAAGTATATTTTTATGAAAATCCTTTTGGAAAAATTACCTGTCCATAGAATATCCTCAACTATTGGGTTGGCCAAAAGTTCATTTAGGTTTTCCAAAACATCTTATGGAAAAACCCAAACAAACTTTTGACCAACCTAACATAGCTTGAGATTTAGACCTATGATTATAAAAACATTCTTATGATTCAAAGTTGAGACTGAAAGCATCAGTTTAAGGCCAAGGAAAAACTTATTTCTTTAAAAAAAATTAATTACTTTCTAACAAAATGAGTTTTGTGTAAATTGTGCAGTATTTGTGACAATCAAACTAAATTACCATTTTTATTGTGTACCATGATATGAAAACTTATTTTTTTTTAAATCTCATTCTAAGAAATTTACTTCACTAGTTACTTAGATTTTGTTATGTGACAAACTCTGAGATAGCCTATCAAACAGTCTCTAAATTACATTGACTACTTTCTGCTAATAATGAAGGACTTTTCCACTAATCAATAAGGTAGTACTTTAACTTTCAGTTAAATCTATTTATCCTCTTTGATTAATAGGACCCTACTTAATAAGACATAGATAATCAAGGTATTTAGAGTTGACATAGCTTTTAAAAAACTAAGAGTAGAGGTGCTTAATATAAAATATAATTATTTCTTAAAAAAAAACACCTAAAAGCAATATTTTCCTCAGCCTAACTATAGGTGATTATCTTGGTATTATGCAGTTAAACAAGGATAAATAAAAGGCAATGCTTTATGCAAGATACCATCCTATCCTTTACATGGTGTATGCTGTAAACGGGGCTGGGGAAGTTTTACTAGCCTGATCATTCATTCATTTTATGTTTATGATACTCATTTGTGAACACAATCTTTGATTGTCTTGAAAAAATAGTTGCTTGATTAAAATGTATACTCCTGAAATTAGGGGCTTTTCCCTTCCTTCTTTTGTATCTTTAATTAGTACATAAGAGAATTTCTGTTGTGAAATGGCAGCTGTAGATGTTTCACTAACTGAATTAGGGCTTAAATAAGATTTGCTTTTAAAGACTTGAGGTTGTGCATGTGTATGTGTTTTATGTGAAGTGCTTAATGCTTATGTGGATGGACTTCTTAGGTAAGTTAAATTTGAATAAATAATATTTTTCTATTAATTAATGTTGTTGCTCAGTCACTAAGTTGTGTCCACCTCTTTGCAACCCAGAGCTGCACACCAGGAGTCCCCTGACCTTTGCTATCTCCAGGAGTTTGCTCAAACTCATGTTCATTGAGTCAGTGATGCCATCCAACCTCTCACACCCTCTTCTCCTTTTGCCCTCAATCTTTCCCAGCATCAGGGTCTTTTCCAATGAGTCAGTTCTTCACATCAGGTGGCCAAAGTATTGGAGCTTGAGCTTCAGCATCAGTCCTTCCAATGAATGTTCAGGGTTGATTTCCTTTTGGATTAAATGATTTGATCTCCTTGATGTCTAAGGGACTCTCAAGGGTCTTTTCCAGCACCACAGTTCAAAAGCATCAGTTCTTCACTGCTCAGCCTTCTTTATGGTCCAGCTCTCACATCTGTACATAGCTATTGGGAAAATTATGATTTTGATTATAGGGACCTTTATTGGCAAAGTGATATCTCTGCTTTTTAATACACTGTCTAGGTTTCTCATAGCTTTTCTTCCAAAGAGCAAGCATATTTTATTTTTCATTTATTTTGATTAGTTGGAGGCTAATTACTTTACAGTATTATAGTGGTTTTTGTCATACATTGATATGAATCAGCCATGGATTTACATGTATTCCCCATCCCGATCCCCCCTCCCACCTCCCTCTCTACCTGATCCCTCTGGGTCTTCCCAGTGCACCAGGCCCGAGCACTTGTCTCATGCATCCAACCTGGGCTGGTGATCTGTTTCACTATAGATAATATACATGTTTCGATGCTGTTCTCTTGAAACATCCCACCCTCGCCTTCTCCCACAGAGTCCAAAAGTCTGTTCTGTACATCTGTGTCTCTCTTGCTGTCTCGCATACAGGGTTATCGTTACCATCTTTCTAAATACCATATATATGTGTTAGTATACTGTAATGGTCTTTATCTTTCTGGCTTACTTCACTCTGTATAATGGGCTCCAGTTTCATCCATCTCATTAGAACTGATTCAAATGAATTCTTTTTAACAGCTGAGTAATATTCCATGGTGTATATGTACCACAGCTTCCTTATCCATTTGAATGCTGATGGGCATCTAGGTTGCTTCCATGTCCTGGCTATTATATACAGTGCTGCAATGAACATTGGGGTGCACGTGTCTCTTTCAGATCTGGTTTCCTTGGTGTGTATGCCCAGAAGTGGGATTGCTGGGTCATATGGCAGTTCTCTTTCCAGTTTTTTAAGAAATCTCCACACTGTTCTCCATAGTGGCTGTACTACTTTGCATTCCCACCAACAGTGTAAGAGGGTTCCCTTTTCTCCACACCCTCTCCAGCATTTATTGCTTGTAGACTTTTGGATAGCAGCCATCCTGACTGGTGTATAATGGTACCTCATTGTGGTTTTGATTTGCATTTCTCTGATAATGAGTGATGTTGAGCATCTTTCCATGTGTTTGTTAGCCATCTGTATGTCTTCCTTGGAGAAATGTCTGTTTAGTTCTTTGGCCCATTTTTTGATTGGGTCATTTATTTTTCTGGAGTTGAGCTGGAGGAGTTGCTTGTATATTTTTGAGATTAATCCTTTATCTGTTGCTTCGTTTGCTATTATTTTCTCCCAATCTGAGGGCTGTCTTTTCACCTTGCTTATAGTTTCCTATGTTGTGTGGAAACTTTTAAGTTTCATTTGGTCCCATTTGTTTATTTTGAGCAAGCATATTTTAATTTCATGGCTGCAGTCACCATCTTCAGTGATTTTGGAGGCCAAGAAAATAAAGTCTGTCACTGTTTCCACTTTTTCCCCATCTATTTCCCATCAGGAGATGGGATCAGATGCCATGATTTTTGTTTCAAATGTAGAGTTTTAAGCTGGCTCTTTCACTCTCCTCTTTCACCTTCATCAAGTGGCTCTTTAGTTCCTCTTTGCTTCCTGCCATTAGGATGGTATCATCTGCATATCTGAGGTTATTGATATTTCTCCCAGTAATCTTAATTCTGGTTTGTGAGTCATCCAGCCTGGCATTTCACTTGATGTACTCTGCATATAAGTTAAATAAGCAGGGTGACTATATACAGCCTTGATGTACTGCTTTCTCAGTTTTGAATCAGTCGATTGTTCCATGTCTAGTTCTAACTTTTGCTTCTTGTCCTACATATGGATTTCTCAGGAAAAGGTAAGATATTTTGGTATTCCCATCTCTTTAAGAATGTTCCACAGTTTATTGCGATCCACACAGTCAAAGGCTTTAGCATATTCAGTAAAGCAGAAGTAGATTAAAAAAAAAATTCCCTTTCTTTTTCCGTGATCCAACTTTTTCTATGGTGAAATTGATCACTTGAAGAATTGTAAGAAGGCTTTATGATGGATGCTCAGAGGTAGGAATTAAGAAGTTAGTTAGCATTGACCAGCTATGCAGAAATGGAACTTTGGAACTTGTTATATAAACTGCTAAAAATTGTTCTTAAGAAAAGGAAAGCCTGACCTTGGTAGAGCAAATCTGTTGATGAAGAAGGTATGTGCATATGTCCATGTTCAGTTGCTAAGTCATATCTAACTCTATAAGACCCCCAAGGACTGTAACTTCTCAGGTTCCTCCATCTGTGGGATTTTTCCAGCAAGAATACTGGAGATGCTTGGCATTTTCTCCTCCAGGGGAGGAGAAACTCCCAACCAGAGACTGAACCAACGTCTCCTGCATTGGCAGGCAATTCTTTATTGCTGAGCCACTGGGGAAGTCTATAATAACACAAAGATTGGTATATATTTGTATGTATATATTTGCCTATTCTGGGTAAAGTAAATGAAAATTGAGATTGACTGTGTAGTGTCTTTTATGATCTCACATCATTTGGAATATTGCTTCTTTCAAAACCTAAATGTTTCCTTGAAATCCCAGAAAGCATCCTTTGCCTCACAAGTGTTATTTTTGTCCTCATAGCATATTTCATTCTAATGCCTTTGACTTATTTATTTTTCTATAAAAGAAATATGATTGTATTAAATGCATCACCACTGGGAACAATAAGATATGATTTAATCAAAATGTCTTTATTAAGAAGAAAGTTAAATAAGTAAAGCAGTTCTTTTTTATTTTAATTTCTCAACATCTAATAAGTGTGGAACATATTTGTGTGTTTTGGAATGTCTTGATGAATAGTATTTTTGACATCTGAGATTTGTATATAAGTGCTGCTATAATAGCAACCTTCTCCCATTTTCTTGTCTGGGAAATCCCAAGGAAAGAGGAGCCTGGCAGGCTACAGTCCACGGGGTGGCAAACAGTAGGATGTAAGTGAGCAACTAACACTCATTTTCAAGGTCTACATATTAACACATTTCATTGATAAATTATGTGATTTGTGGACACTGAAAAATCGACATTCTGATCTATTCATTGGCTTGGAGAGTCTTTATGAGAGGAAATAATAAGTATTTCAAAAATACCTGCATTTGCTGAAATGTTGAAGATTTTTTTTTTTTTTCATATAAACACTCTAGTTCTAAGGTTAGAAAGCTTTTTCTGATAGCTCAGCTGGAAAATAAAAAAATACTTCTAACACTTTCCATTCTTCCTACTATTCTCACTCTTTTAAAGCATTTCTTGCTAATATTATGACATGTCACATCATATATTTCAAATTTCTAAGCATCAGAACAAAGCCCTGAAAGGTGTTCTGTTTTTGAGACTTAACATAGAACTTTTTGTTTCTTTCCAAATTGTTACTTTTTTAAACTTTTAACTTTGCCAGTTTAAATTAGGATAAGCTCCCAATACTATTTTAACTGCACAGCAATGTGAATTTTGTAAGAAAGAAAACATCTGTGTTGGCCACCCACATCAGAAAATGGAAAACTACAAGCTCCTCAGAGTCCAATTACTCATCTCTTCTTATTCCTATCCCACAAAGTACAAGACCAGGCTTTTTTTCTGTATGCCAATCCTTTATACTTTATAGATTTTTTTAAAAAAAATTTAAGTATGAATTCCTAAATAGTGTCATTTAGTTTTGAATAATTTTGAATCATGTATAAATGGAAATGTAGGGTAAACATTATATTAAGTCTGTAGTTTTCAAGTTTTTTTGTGTGTACAATTAACCTATGTTGTATGTACCTATAGTCTGCTGATTTTCATAGTACTTCGTTAATATAGCACAATTTAGTCATTCATTCATTTCTCATAGAAAGTAGCCTACATCCGTATTTGGTCACTACAGAAATGTCTCTTGTTGCATATGCATTGCTGTTATGTAGTTCAATTTTGGTATTTATAATTGAGCAGCTATTATATTTTCCATCTCAGAACTCCATTTCATTCTTAAAAATTATTGAGAAACTGAAGACCTTTTATTTATTTGAATTGCTTGTATTATTTTTTGTATTGAATTTGATATTGGTAGTTATTATATTATAAATTAAAATAAGAATATGTATATTATAACATATACATTCCCTTAAAAGCAATAACATTTAACTCTATACAAGAAATAAAGTGAAAGTTAAAGTCACTCAGTTGTGTCCGACTCTCTATGACCCATGGACTGAAGCCCACCAAGCTCCTCTGTTGATGGGATTCTCCAGGCAAGAATACTGGAGTGGGTAGCTATTCCCTTCTCCAGGGGATCTTTCTGACCGAGAAATGGAACCAGAGTCTCTTGCATTGCAGGCAGATTCTTTACCATCTGAGCCACATTTATTCCCCTAAAAGCAGTAACACTAATCTAATTATCATTTATTTGCTAAGTCGTGTCTAACTCTTTTGTGACCCTATGGATTGTAGCCAGCCAGGCTGCTCTGTCTATGGGATTTTTCAGGCAAGAATACTGGAGTGTGTTGCCGTTCCCTCCTCCAGGGGATCTTCCTAATCCAAGGATTGCCCACATCTCCTGCATTGCTGGCAGATTCTTTACCACAGAGCTACCTAGGAAGCACAAATAATATATTTTTTTGTGAAAAAACTTACTTATTTTCCAAAGAAATTAAATACTGAGCAAATGGCATTGTTTTTTTTTGCATTTTTGCAAATCACATTAGTCCTGCTCTTAGGTCTGATGAAGACAGGTGGCTCCCATATCTTCTTCTTCTATTGATACATTCTGTCTGTTGAAATTTTACACATCATGGAACCTCTGGACTCTTCACTATTTACCCCTGAGTATATAGAGTGAAACAGAAAATCATGTCCTAGTTTTGTGTAAACATTCTTCACCTCACAGAACTTAAAGAGAGGTCTCAGGAACCCTCCAGAGATCTCAGGACTATGCTCTGAGATTTGTGGTAGATAATGTCCAACTGATTTGTAGAAGAATTGTACTCTCTCTATTGATAGCTTATGGATTCATGATCTCTGAAGAAGATTTAGCCTCGAGATCAGGGACCAGGCTTGATTACTCAGAGCTTTTGTGTGGCAGGTTTATTACAGTGAAAAAAGGCAGAAAAAGCTTCTGATATAGACATCAGCAGGGGGACAGAGGGTGCCCCCTTCGCTAGTCTTAGCAAGGGAGCTATATACTTTTTCAATTGTTTATTACAGAATCAAAAGAATGTCTCAAGGTTGTAAAGGTCTTCCAGACCCACTCCCACAATTTATCTTGTGTTTTATTATTATTCAGTTTTTTGTTCTTATCCTATTCATTAACTTCATTTATTATTTGTTTCTGTACTTTTGAGTTTTTATTGTGTATATTACACTTTGTGTCTTCTACCTTGTACATATCATTTAGTTGATAAAATGTTATCTGGAATTCTTCTAAATGTATTAATATTTTTATTTTTTATCATTCCTGTTCTTATCCACACATTCCTGATTATTTTTCTTATTTGAAAGATACTGCATTTGAAAAATTGCCTGTAGAAACTATTTGAGGTCAGAGATTATGTTATTTTCCTTCTGAAATCTGCAAGTATTTGTGTTTGATTCTATTGATATCAGATACATAGGATCACTGGCAAAGAGGCCACAACTCAGTCCCTGACATTTGTTTCTGTGCTCCTAGTTTACTGATATTATACTCTACATACATTTCTTTGAATAGCTTCTCATCGACATTTTGTATTATCAACATTACATATTCTGCCTTAGACGTGTTATTTTAGAAGTGGAATAGACATACGAGCTTGATCAACTCTTCCCTACTTAAAACCTTCACCACACTTCAGTCTCTCCCACAGCAGTATCTTCTTGCCATCAGTAATATTAGCTCATCTCTCTGACTGCTCAGTGTTGGGGCGACTCAGCACCCAGCCTTTGACTCTTCTCTTCTTTATTCACATCTTTGGTGGTTTAATCCCATCTCTTGGCTTGAAAAACTATGTCTTGAAGAAATACCAATGTATACCTGCAACTTACACTTCCGTCTTGAACTTCAGATGCATGTATCTTTCATGACATCTCCACTTGAATGCTTAATAAGCATCTCAAACCTAACCTGTCCAAAACCAAGTTTTGACTTATTCACCCTTACCCCAAAATAACTTTTTCCATTTCAATTTTTTTTCTATTTCATAAATGGAAATTTCATTCCTCTAGTTTTTTAATCATCTTTGACTATTTTTTCTTTCTCTTATACACATATCTAGTTCTCCAGGCAATGCCATCTCTAAGTCCTTCCAAATATATCTAGGTTGTGACCACTTTCTGGGATCTCTCTTTAGTAATCTTGTCCAGGTCATCAGCACTTAACTCCTGAATTGCAAGTTCAATATGGCAGAAATGACTCTATCACTCTTGGACCACTCACCTAAAGACTATTATGTAAAAAGTGAACTTTTATCTACTTTAAGCCATCTTATTTTTGAAGAACTTTTTCTAAAATATATGCTTAGCATCTACCCTAAATAATGCAAATGTATAGATAACTACTCGTGAATATTTTGCAAAGTGGTCATTTGATGGTTTTACCAAAGTACCATTTATGGTAATGATGAAAGGCATATATTATAACTTTGCTTCTCAAATTCTAATGTGCATAGAATAACCTGGTGATCTTCTTAAAATACAGATTTCAGATTAGGGCATCGAGATTTCTGTCTGGGAGTCTATATTCTAAAACCTTCCAGGTATTACCAATGCTCCTGGTCCAAGTACCACATTTTGAGTGTCAACTTGCTGAGAAGAAACTATATCAATTTGCCCATCCTTGTGTATGGCATTAAGAACTACTTACCTAGTTTCATTTTTTTTTTAATTACAAGAAATGAGATTCATGAATAGGTTTTTTCAGAATCAACCTATTCAAAAGCATATTTTCTTCAAATTTTTAAAGGCCTTTTACTTCTACTTTATTAATGGACTGACAATCTAAAGCCAATTGGAAATTATTTTGGAAAGAGTTCAACAGGTGAAATAAGCCTCCTTTCACTCACCTGGAAGATGAAGGTAACACTACCTAGCCTTGGTCTTTGTGATCAGTGTGCTGGGATACACACATTAGTTCCACTAAAGGAGAGAGCAATAGAATTAACTCTTGAGGAAACATAAACACAATTTACTATTAGAATTAAAGCCCTGTAATAATGAGCCAGGAAAATTCCCACTACCACCATAAAATTTCATCACCCACTTTGATGGGCTGTATAAGTATGAATCTTGAACATCCAGAAGTTTATATGAGAGGGGAAAAAAATTGGTTCAAATGAGGTTTTCAATAAAATCCAAACACCTGGCAGTAAGACTAGAGTTTCTCTGTCTCAAGAGAGTAGGAAAATTGAGGTTGTCACTGGGGAAAGCAGCAGGAAAGAATTTAATTTGCTGTTAATCTCGTTCCTCTTCTTGTCTTTGAGAATTGAATGATTCTGCTGCAAGAGTACACTGTCTTTCTATGCATTTTTAGAATTTAAGGGAGAATGATGCTGTTACAGCATTTATCATTTTGGAAGATAAGTCCAAGTTCACTTTGCTAGAAAGTGTGGAGCTCACTTGAGGATCTTCAACATTTTACTCTCTACCACCTCAACTGTTTTTCTTACATTTTTTTGTTAAAAAGAAATGAATATCATTCTTTTTATCAAGCTTGTGATGATGGAACTGACATTATTTAAGAGAACATTAGTTCAGGAGGAAATTTTGGCATGAAGACCCTCCTTTAGAAAGTTGACATTTTGGGCCATACATTGAAGAAGAAGTTTTATTTATTTATTTGTTTTTCAGTCACTCACTTGTGGCTGACCGTGTGACCTCATGAACTGCAGCACGCCAGGCTTCCCTGTCCTTCACCATCTCCTGGAGCTTGCTCAAACTCATGTCCATTGAATCGGTTAGGCCATCCAACCATCTCATCCTCTATCATCCCCTTCTCCTCCTGCCTTCAATCTTTCCCATCATCAGGGTCTTTTCTAAGGAGTTGACACTTCGCTTCAGGTGGACAAAGTATTGAAGCTTCAGCATCAGTCCTTCTAAAGAATATTCAGGGTTGAGTTCCTTTAGGATTGACTGGTTTGATCACCTTGCAGTTCAAGGGACTCTCAAGAGTCTTCTCAAACACCACAGTTTGAAGGCATCAGTTCCTCAGTACTCGGGCTTCTTCATGGTCCAACTCTCACATCCATACATGACTACTGGAAAAACCACAGCTTTGACTATTCAGACCTTTGTTGGCAATGTGATGCCTCTGCTTTTTAATACACTGTCTAGATTTGTCAAGTTTTTCTTCCAAGGAGCAAGTGTCTTTTAATTTCATGGCTGCAGTCATCATCTGCAGTGATTTTGGAGGCCAAAAATAAAATCTGTCACTGTTTCCATTGTTTTCCCATCTATTTGCCATGAAGTGATGGAACCCAGTGCCATGATCTTAGTTTTTTGAATGTTGAGTTTTAAGCCAGCTTTTTCACTCTCCTCTTTCACCTTCATCAAGAAGCTCTTTAGTTCCTCTTCGCTTTCTGCCTTAAGAGTAGTGTCATCTGCATATCTGAGGTTATTAAAGTTGCTGCCAGCAAAGTTGATTTTCACTTGTGCTTCATCCAGCTTGGCATTTCTCATGGTATACACTGCACATAAGTTAAATAATCAGGGTTACAATATACAGCCTTGACATACTCCTTTTCTCCTTTCCCAATTTTGAATCATTTGGTTGTTCCATGTCCAGTTTTAGCTGTTGCTTCTTGATGTGCATACAGGTTTCACAGAAGGCAGGTAAGGTGGTCTGGTATTCCCATCTCTTGAGGAATTTTCCAGTTTGTTGTGATCCACACAGTCAAAAGCTTTAGAGTCATCAGCGAAGCAGAAATAGATGTTTTCCTGGAATTCCTTTGCTTTTTCTATGCTCCAACAAACGTTGGCAATTTGATCTCTGGTTCCTCTGCCTTTTCTAAATCCAGCTTGAACACATGAAAGTTCGCACTTCATGTACTGTTGAAGCCTATCTTGGAGAATTTTGAGCATTACTTTGCTAGTGTGTGAAATGAGTGCAGTTGTGTGGTAATTTGAACATTCTTTGGCATTGCCCTTCTTTGGGATTGGAATGAAAACTGACCCTTTTCAGTCCTGTGGCCACTGCTATTTTCAAATTTGCTGGTATATTAATCGCAGCACTTTCACAGCATCATCTTTTAGGGTTTTAAACAGTTCAGCTGGAATTCCATCACCTCCGCTAGCTTTGTTTGTAGTGTTGCTTCCTAAGCACCATTTGACTTTCATTTCAGGATGTCTGGCTCTAGGTAAGTGATCAAACCATTGTGGTTATCTGGATCATGGAGATCTTTTTTGTATAGTTCTTCTGTGTATTCTTGTCACCCCTTCTTGATATCTTCTTCTTCTGTTAGGTCCCTTTTGTTTATGTCCTTTATTGTGCCCATCTTTGCATGCCCTTGGTATCTTTAATTTTATTGAAGAGATCGCTAGTCTTTCCCATTCTATTGTTTTCCTCTATTTTTTTTTTTTTGCATTGTTTACTTAGGAAGGCTTTCTTGTCTCTCCTTGCTATTCTTTGGAACTCTGCATTAAGATGGGTATATCTTTCATTTTCCCTTCTTCTCTTTTCTCAGCTATTTGTAAGGCCTCCTCAGACAACTATTTTTCTTTTTGCATTTCTTTTGGAAAGTGTATGATGCTAGTTCTACTTACCTGTAGTATCATTATAACTTAATAAAAGCAGTTGTAGAATATATGAGATTAATCAAACTGTAAAATATACAAGTCTTTACATCTCCTAGTCTTCTGTTGCATGAGTTTGGTGAAAAGCAACTTGAAAAATTAGTGTCTTGCCTAACAAGCATTTTGCTTACTCATGAATCTAGAGGTCAGCGTTTTTGGCTGGGCTCTCCTGGGTTTTTTGCTATTAGTCTTATCTGGAGTCACTTATGTGAGTGTAATCACTTGACAGCTTCACTGAGAATGAATAACCTAAGATGTTGGGAGCCGCCAGGATGTGCCTGGGCCGTGACAAGGTCACGGGATGAGAAAGGAACCTGCAAGGCAGCTCTTCCCCTTGAGGTTGTCCCCGTGGCCCGGTATGTCCCTTTCCTCCTTCTGTCTTACTGTTTTTGGGCTTTCTATTAAGTTTTGGAAATATAATATATAGTAATAAGGCCTCCCTGGAAAAGCCTAAGCCTTTTTGGAAATTCTCATGATTTCTTTGGCTCAGGATATGACCGTAAACATCAAGTCAGAAAAGAAAAGGCCACAGGTATAGTTTGGCTGCTTGCTTAAAAGATTATAATGTTCTAGAATAGAAAAGAGTAGAGGCATTTAGATTTAGAAGTAGAGGTACTGCTTTAGTTTACTTGCTCCTTGGTTGAAAGGGTTTTCATCATTGCTATTTCCTTTCTGCTACTTATTCATTGTTTCCCTTTCTTTAAACAACATGGAAGATTATGGGTATTTTTGTAGAGTTAGGAAATGGGGTACATAGGATTTCAATAGAAGATTTATATTAACCAGCTTCACTGCCATTATCTCACTATTAATAGAGGTGTTTTTGCTGTTTAATAGTTAATCATTGTAAATTGAGATTTTGTGGTTTCAGGTAAAGAAAAATATCAGGGTTTTCACATGGTACTATTCTCAGAAATGTCAAACATGTTACTGTGACCCTTCCCATGTATTATTTTATTACCCAAAGAATTCATACTATATCTGGAATCTATGGAACATTGTTTTTGTTAGAGTTAAATGTTAGGACATTGAGGCAAGAAGACTACATACAGGACATTTAAGAATAAACTCTGTAATTGGGAACATTCTAGATGAATGCATAGGGGGAGCACATGGGGAAAAAATATTGAAAGAAGCATGAAACAATATCTGATGTAATATGTGGTGACTTAAGGAGGAGGTAATGTACATTCTATAAAAACTGAGCTATCCTAAAAATAAAAAAAATGCTACCTCTTCTACGTAACCTTCTGTGTGTGTGTGTCTGTCTTCTTCCCCGAAGACGCCACTCATCCTGGGTATTCCTCATCCTGGCAGGGCTGGACCTCAGCAGTAAGAGGCTTCATTTCCATGTCTAGTAGTTCTTGGTGGCTATTTGCTACATAGCCTAGTTTGTCATTTACTTTTTAAAAAATTAATTTATTTTTTATTGAAGGATAATTGCTTTACCGAATTTTGCTGTTTTCTGTCAAACCTCAACATGAATCAGCCATAAACTCTTGATTACATTGTCTTTACTAATGATCCATTAACCAAAGTAATCACATGACCAAGCACAACTTGAATGTAAGGAAAAAGGCTATGTAAGTGCTTGGTGAATCCTTGCTGAGATGTGATTCACTGGGGGCTATTGTTGTAAAAATCTACCATGCCTCCCTTCATGAGTCAAGAAGGTAAATCCAATTTCACTCTAGGAATCATAAAATTAAAGATTAACACTGTATAATTTAACCATAAAATCATAATTACTTTGTCATATTTGCTCTTTTGTGACTTTATGTTACCAAATCAAACTTGGATCTGCTCATCCACATACAGTAAAACCAATCTACTGACACTACTGGGTTATGTTGAATGAAAGTGAAGTATTTATTGTAAGGTGCCATATAAGGAGTCCAGGCCAGCTAGTGTTCAAAAAAGCCTGAACTCCCCAATGGTTTCAGGAAAGCATTTTTAAAGTAGGTAAGGGAGAGGCATCTCAGGGTATGTGATGAGCTCTTGCACAATTCTGATTGGTTGATGATGAGGTATCAGGGTGGTGTCACAGAGATTAACATCATCAGTCCTCAGGCTCAAGTATGCCTGACTATGTGCTCATTGTATGCAGGAGACACAGGAGAGACAGATTGGATTGCTGGGTCAGGAAGATCCCCTGGAGGAGAAAAATGACTACCCACTCCAGTATTTTTGTCTGAAAAATCCCATGGACTGAGGAGCCTGGTGGGCTACAGTCCAAATACAAAGAGTTGGACATGACTAAGCAGAAAAGAACTCAGGAAATCTGTATCAGATACTGTTATCTAAGTACTATTTGTTAATTTCTCAGTCATGTCTGACTCTTTGTTACCCCATGGACTGTAGCCCGCCAGGCCCCTCTGTCCGTGGGATTTCCCAGGCAAGAAAACTGGAGTGGGTTGCCATTCCCTTCTCCAGGGGATCTTCCTGACCCAGGGACCAAACCTACATTCTCTGTGTTGCAGGTGGGTTCTGAGCCATCACGGAAGCCCATCAGTGTACTTTAGAAAGGGGCTGAAGCATAGGATGTGGGCGAGGCGTCTGCCCAGGGATGGCCTCCTAGGGCTGCTCAGTCAGGTTACACTTCCGTGCAGTGTTAAGTCACTTCAGCCGTGTCTGACTCTGTGATTCTATGGACTGTAGCCTATCAGGTGCCTCTGTCCATGGGATTCTCCAGGCAAGGATACTGGAGTGGGTTGCTGTGCCCTCCTTCAGGTGATCTTCCCAACACAGGGATCTAACCTGTGTCTCTTAAGTCTCATGAGCTGGTAGGCAGGCTCTTTACCACTACTAGCTTCACTTGAGAAGCCCCAACTTCATAAAGGGTCCCTCAAAAAACAAGAGTCATTGACAATATTATTAGGTTTCCATTAAGACTCTTACAAATTTCTGTGGTGTGCTCCTTTTCAGAACCACATGGTTAATTTATGAATAATTTAAATGTGTGTTATATTGTACTTCTTAGTTGTCTGGTTTCTTAACACTTTGGGTATATTATATTTGATGTTTTGAAATATGAATATGGCTGTTCTTCCTTGAACCCTGGCTCTTCTCTTTGAAGAATGAAAAAATTCACATGTCTAATTCCAAAATTCTTGAGAAATAGTTTGGATTTTAACTATTAATATGATATAATCTTATCAGTGAGGCTTACTCTGACTCCTTATTTAAAACTGTTTTCGCCAACTTGATACTTATTACAATGTAAAACATATTATATTTAACTTCATAAAATGTATTTATCTGTCTTTACCCTCTAGAACATAAGCTTCAAGAAAGCAGACATTTCTGTTTCTGACCTGCTTTATTCTAAGAATCAGAATAATGGCCATCATGTTTTTGTTGCTCAATAGTCTTGTTCGAATGAATGAGTGTATGATTGAACTAATAAAATGTTACCTCAAAAGGATAGTTTAAGGGTTTAAAATCAGCATATTATAAAGGCAACTTCCTAAATCCACAAGCCAACAGAAACCTTAAATGCTGGAAAATGATGTAAATATTTTAAATTTTTGTAAGTTGATCTAGTCATTTTAATTGAGTTGTCAAAGAAAGCCTCTCATAGGAGACACATTTAAACTTAGACCATTAGTACAAGAAAAGTCACAGGTTCAAGTTTCACTCCAGGCAGAAGTCACAATAAATTCAAATGCCAAAGATAAAACTTACTGTGACTGAGAAACATGTAAACAAGTGTATCCTGTGCAAAATGGCATAGAGGAGACTGTTATCAAGTTATCAAATGTTCATTGCTCAGTCGTGTCCAACTGTTTGCGACTGCATGGACTGTAGCCTGCCAGGCTTCTCTGTTCATGGGATTCTCCAGACAAGAATACTGGAGTGAGTAGCCATTCCCTCCTGCTGGGGATCTTCCCAAAGAAGAGTGTATCTTGTGCAAATTAGCATAGAGGAGACTTAAGTTTACTGATTCTGTAAATTTTTATGGAACAACAACTCTGTCAGGAATTGTGTTTGAAACAGGAAACAAAATAAGTGTCATGTTCTCATAGAATTCAGCTAATATTTTAGTGGGAAAGAGAAGTGGAAATCAGGTCATGTGAGGCCTTGGGCACAGTTGGAAGAATGAAGTTTATTATGATCAGAGCTTGGTTGACAAATTTGATTTCTCTTTAAGTCACTCTGATGCATAGCAAATGGAATATAGAGAGGCCATCTGAAGGCATAATGAGGTGAATGTATAGCAGGTGTGCCTTGGAGAGAACTGTGGGAAGGGACAGGCTTGGTCCCTGAAGGTGATGAGTCAGAGCTGGCATTCACAAGACTGACTGCATCCTGTGTGGGCTGAGGACAGCGTGTCGCCAGGCATGGCTGAGTTTTCCTTCCTGTTAACAGCTCAGTGGTAACTTGGCTCTCTTGTGTCTAAAAGAAAAGGTAGCTTCCATTTTGAGGACACTGTCGTTATGAATTTCTAATCTTCAGATGTTTTTGCTAGTATGTCCCAGAATTCTAGCAGTAGAATTGGTTTTAACCAATTTCCTATGTTGATGGATGTTATTAAATTTATTAAAGAATTTCAACTAACTTTTAAAATCACATCAAGATTTAATGAGCAAGGACTCTTTTGTAGGCATTATAAAATATCTTCTTTAATTTCACAGCTGAAAAACATTTTTCCATTGTTATTTCAATCTGCTTCTCTTCCATTATGAACCTAAATTTCCTTTTATATATTTATTGTTCATCTATGTATCTTTCTAAGTATGTCATGCCTGTTGTCCATTTTGTTAGGTTATTGTTCTTTTCTCATAAATGATGCTAACAGGTTTTTTTTTTAATATCATGGAATTAATTTTTCCAGTTGGTTGCTTTTTGTTTGGGAACATTTTGAACTTCTAGTTATCAGTGATTTTTAATAGCTTTTTAATATTCTATAAAACATTGCCCAACACATGTAAAATTAAGGAAAACAAAACAAGTTAGGTTTTTTTTCTAGTAACTACACAGTTTTTCTGTGTATGCTAAAATGCTGATGTATTTGATATTTACTTGTTTCAAGGACCGATTATTAATAAGTATTCTTTCCTCTCCCTTTCCCTTCTCCCTTTATTCCTACCTTTCCTATTCCTTCCAAATAACCATTGGATTGCCAAAGCATCATTTGTCTCTAACAAGAAATGCCATTTCATATATCATAAATTTGCATATTCAATTTGATCTATACGTGGACTAACCTGTTTATTAGTCTGTTTATATTCCATTACTAAATAGTTTATTTTCCTGCAGTTTCATAATGCATTTTTCATAAAACAAGTGTCTACTCTTTACTGTAACTATTTTCTTTATATGTATTTTCTAGTATTTTTGAATGTCTAGGGTTGCTTCTTTTAAAATTCAGAACCAAGTAATAGAATTCAAAAAAAATTAAAAACTATAGGTAGTTTTTTATTACAGTGCTTTAGGTGGCAATCTCAGTCAAATGCACATATTCACATTATTGGATCTTCCTAAGACAAGCTATGATTTTTTTTTTCATATTTTCACACTTGATAGAAATTTTAACAATCTTCTCATAGGGAATATATCTGCATATTTATTCTTAAGTATATTTGTGTGCTTTGTTTTCATTGTAACATGTATATAAGTAACCTACTGAGTTTCATATATTAATTTTTAACCATCTGGCATAATAAATTCTCACGATTTCTATTATCTGAATATAATACAAAAGCATAAACCAATTGCTATTGATATGTCATTAAAACTTTTAATTGAACTAAGTAGGGTTATACAATAATATACACATACATTGTATAAATGTTTTTTATTTAAATACATATCCACACATGAATAATTAATACTATTACTATTAAAGGTTTTAAAGTTACTAGTGCTGAACTGTATTGATTATATTTGAATGAAACTTATAAGGAGAATAGATTGATTGTATATAACCTATGCTTTTAATATAGATACACATATATATAAATACACATGTATTTATAAATTAATTTAAGGCTTCCCTGGTATTGCCCTTTAAATAAATTTACTGTGCCTTAATCACAGCTGAACTTTATCAAAGGTTATTTCTGTTTCTTTGGAATTTGTCCTAGGGCTTGCATTTTTTTGCCTGTCAATATATTTCATGTTTATAAATACAAAACTCCTTTGAAATCTATTTATTGGCATATTTATCTTGCCTAGTACAACTGGAATCTATTTGCTGTGATTTGTATTTTCACATTCATGGTCAAAATGGATTGGTGTGTAGCTGTCATTATTTTGTACTCCTTTATTTAAATTAGGAAATGAATATTTTGCTGATTTCATATTTGTGAACACTCTCTTAAATTCTGAAATTATAGATATAGATTTGGTATAGTCTGTCTTCATAAAGTGATAATATCCTTTTGTGATTCATTCTGTATTTAATACTTTTTTGAAATGGGTGGGTAAGTTTTTAGATGAATTAATCATCAAAATTTTACATGTGAATTATTTGGTTACATTTTCTTTTATATTTCTTTTAGTGTCATTTTTTAGTAGTTGACATTTTCCTAAAAGTATCTTATAACGTGAAAGATTTCAATGTGTTTTATTCATGAGATATCATACTTCTATCATTCTTTATATCAGTCATCATTTATTCAGTTTCATATCTAATTTTGTAAAACTTCTCTTCCATTTCTTAAGATTTTCCATGAATCTTTTTTTGTTTCCTTTTCCTATGACTTGATCTTTGATATAATTTTCAGATTTCATGTTCTTTGTAAAAATAGATTTTGTGTAATCTTATAATTTCCTTATCATTTTTTTGATAATTATAAAAATTTTCAGCTGAATGTTAATTATTTATCTTTATTGGTTTGAACTATTTATGATAATTTTTCTGGATTTTTAAAAAGTCACCTTTGTAGGTCATGAAGTTACAATTTGACTATAATTTGTTTCTAGATATTTTATAATTGGTATTTGTCTCCCTTTTTGGCACAAGTTGTTGAAAGATCTTTGTGTGTATTGATGCCACAGAAATAACACAGTAGAGATCTCCAAAATTTGGTCCTTCTGCTAAAATGTTAGGCTGGAAAAATCTGACAAAGTCAACTTTTTCATAAGTCTGGAACCAAAATAAAAGAACTTAGATGACCATGCATCTGTTTAAATGAAAAAGGAGGCTGCTAAATTTTGATGAATTAGCCCACCTCCCATTTCCCACTCTCCAGATTAACACCAACCATTGCCCATGTTTCTAGGGCAGCTTGCTGGTAGTGAGTGGTAGGAAAGGTTTAAGAGGGGAAACAATATAAATCTTGATCTAAAAAAAATGTTTTTATGCATTTTGATCAGTCTGGAGGTCCCTGGGAGACCAGTGTAGAGGTTGACCTTTTTTTCAATGCCCCTTTGAGCCACAGAAGCTTTCTTAACAGCAGCTTAGGTAGCATGAAAAGGCATATCCCACCCAAAGCTTCCTGGAGCAAGGGAGACAGGCAGAATAAATAGTGGTTAAAACTAAACACATGGAAAGGAGGAGGCTGAGAAAGATGTTCTTGAAGGAATAATGGCTTAGAAGGGCTGCCATGTATACCAGGGAATCTGGCGTGCCACTCACATGCCCAGGGCTGGATGCATACTCTGAAAATATCTGAGGAGCCTAGGTTTACACCAGTGTTAATCTTGTGTTGTGTGAAAATGGACATGAAAACTGAAGCAGAGTTGTAGATGGCTAGGCTTAGCATTAAAGAAGTGCCCTGCACAGAGCCATTATGTAAAAACCAGAATAGAAGATTTTCTTTGCTCTCACAAGCATTTAAGGAAATCTTTGTCAACTAGCTGACCAATGAAATAATGGAATAGGCACTTCAGTGACCACACATGAAAATAAATACAGTCTTTGAGAAAATAATTTGGAAAGTCACTAAATACTGATACTTGGACATCTAAAATTCTCAGTAATCAACAAGAACAAACTCTGGGGAGGGGAAAAATTGATTTCCAATATTATCACATTATAATATATAAAATGTCTGCTGCTGCTAAGTTGCTTCAGTCATGTCAGACTCTGTGCGACCCCATAGACGGCAGCTCACCAGGCTCCCCGATCCCTGGGATTCTCCAGGCAAGAGCACTGGAGTGGGTTGCCATTTCCTCCAATGCCTGAAAGTGAAAAGTGAAAGTGAAGTCTCTCAGTCGTGTCCGTCTTGTAGCGACCCCATGGACTGCAGCCCACCAGGTTCCTCCATCCGTGGGATCTTCCAGGCAAGAGTACCGGAGTGGGGTGCCATTGCCTTCTCCGATAAAATCTCTATATTTTGACCAAAACAAACAAACAAGCAAACAAACTTAAAGTATGTGAGGAAGTAGTAAAGTATGATCTATTTACAGGACTAAAATAAATGGACAGAAACTATCCCTAAAGAAGTCCGGATATTGAATTTGATAGAGGTTTAAATCAGCTGTCTTAAATTTGCTCTAAGAGCAAGTGTTGATCCTAAGTTTTAGGAAGTTAAATGAGTCTTCTGTTAATTAAGAAATGAGAAGAAAAGAATGAGATTGTAGATGTTACATGTGTATTGATTCAACATAGAGTCATGTATTAGAGGGAGGAATTATAATTATCTTACATTTTGAGAAACTTATCCCTAAAAGTAGATACCATATAGGCATTTCTTAACTTTCTAATCAATAGAGCAAGCTTTCCTACCCACAATATTTTGCTGGCCTGATCAGTATAGATCACAAAGGAAGTCAAATAATACATGCTATTAAGAACCAATGAGGATACATCACTCAAGTTCACATTCCTAACTCCTATGGGATATCCAGTGTCTGTTAAGTTGGGCTTTACATAACTTTCCTTCTAAAATCCAATGAAAATAACTACAAATGCGTGCCATATTCATGCCCTTCTCATGAATATCAGTCTTGCACACCCAGTAGTCATTCTTCTGGCAAATATAAATGAGGACAAATAGATATTTGGTGCTACTCACTAAAAGTTAAGTGCTTAAACTTACTGAGGCTAAGGGTATATTATCATAAAATAAGTCACGCTTTTGTATAGTTTATTATTTATTTCATAGCTTGTCATAATTGCATAAAATAGAATAACAACTTAGACATGATAGATGAAATAGTTAATTGATGACAGCATATAATATGATTTTTTAGCATTATTTGAATTTAAAGAAGGTGTCATGTCCTGACTAACTAGATATTTATGTGGTTTCCTAAATATGTGGATCATGAGGTACCTGCTATAATCAAATCACTGTTGTTAAGAATGTTGTTCTGAATCAGTGGTACCTTAATTGTTAAACTGCTACTCCTTATCACTTTGGAGAACATTGAATCATACTTTCCATAGACATGTGAAAAGGAATTATAGTTAGTTAGAAAGTGAAAGTGTTAGTCACTCAGTCCTGTCTGACTTTGTGACTCCATGGACTGTAGCCCACCAGCCTCCTCTGTCCAGGGAATTCTCAGGCAAGAATACGGCAGTGAGTAGCCATCCCCTTCTCCAGGGGATCTTCCTGACCCAGGAACTGAACCTGGGTCACCTGTATTGCAGGCAGATTCTTTACTGTCTAAGCCACCACGGAAGCTAGAATCTGTGCTAAATGTAATTATGCTGAAATAGATTTTATACCAATTAAAGATAGGAAGCATATCAAATCATTCTGGACACATGTGCTGCTTTGCTTACATTATTTTGAAATGTTTTCAGAATAGAACAAACAGAAAATACCATTCCATCATCTCCTGGTTGTCATAATTACATTACAAAAAGAAGATACATTTGTAATTCTCGTTAGTTTTAGGAGAAAATGGAGTTGTGTCACTTGATGTAAATCTGTGCCAAAATGTTCTGTGAAATTTAGTGTTATTCTCAATGTGCAGGCACATAAAATGCTAGCATTATCTAACTGTATGATGTTTCTTTGACTTTGAAGTGCCAGGAAGAATTATTTTATTACAAAATAAAAGATGGACCAACTTTAAAAAAAACACCTTTGTACTACTGAGTTTGTTTCTTAATCACTTAACTTGGAGAGAAGACCTAAGAACCTCTAAGTTCGAGGTCATCAGAATCAAGACTCTAGGGCTACTGAAAATTGAATCAAAGCAAAATGCTTTGAAAGAAGTAAGGTGAATGTTGTCCTGAGGTATCGATTAAAACAGAAAATGCTACTTGAAGTTTATTTTTATGAGGCAAGCAGGTGGGAAAGTCATGAAAGGAACACTGCCAAGAAAAGGTACGAAGGAACACTGACCTCTCTCCGGCCACCTTTCACGTGCCTAGTTTCCCAGGCTCTCCCAGTAGAAAGTCGCGATGTGCTCTGGATTATTTTTGAGGATGGAGTTCTGTTTCCACAAATGCTATTCTGTTCTTCCTGTTCTAATTACAGTCCTGTTAGGCTCATTGTGACGGATTGCAGGTCTTTCCTACTGTCTGCAGTTTGCCATATCTTAATGTTAGGAAACCTCAGTGAAGGCAAGGTGAAACTGCAGAGAGAATGGCCATAGAGTCAAAATGTATGTGTTTGGTTAGCTTCTTCTATTTTTTTTTTTTTATTATAGCCTTGATTGGTAAGATGCTCAAGTCTCATACACATGCAGAGTTTAGCAAGAATGAGGACTTGGGACTTTTCAGTCAGTTTCAAGACAAATAAATAATCCCAAGTTTTTAACTGGACAACAGTACAGAGAATGAATGGATACATCTTCTGCAGTGAGCATGGGGACTCATAGAGGTGGTCAGGAAGCTTGCTGAGAGTGAGAAATCAATTAAGTTTCAGTAACTCTGACTCGTGGGCTTGCTTCCTGCTATATAATCAAGCAGATTGAGAAGTAACACTTTATCTCACCTACTGCTTACTGACTCATTTGATTAACTGCAGGCCTGGCTGTGTGTGGAAATGAAGAGTGTAGTGGGAAGGAAGAAGAAGGTAAACCAGACGGTAGCTTCACTCCATAGTTATCTCTTCTTGTCCATTGTCTGTTTCTATGTACCTCATTTTGTCTCTTGATAAAAGCAACATGTAACCCATACTTACAGAGTTTATATCAAAGGCCCTCTAAATGATGATCAGCCACTGCATGGCAGTAAATTATAGTCTAGGGAAGTAACAAAAACAGCAAAGTTTATGCTGTTCAGGTGGATTGTGGAATAAAATAATTTGCTTATGACTAATGCTTGAAAATGCTTGGGGCTGACAAATTTTCCACAAGATGAGTAGATGAGTATTATAAAAACATTATTCCAGAATCAATGCATTCTCTCTAGTCATTGGACACTTAAATTTCAACTGGAAAGTTAAATAGGTAAATGCAGATACAGCTTGATTTGAGGACATAATTATTAGTGACAAGCTGCAAAACAAATGTTAACCCCAAACTGACTTATCTATACAATGTACTTGTTGATTTTACATACGACTTAAATCCAGCGGCTCAAAGAACTTCATGACAGGCTCCCCCAACCCACAACTGAATGTTTTTTTTTTGTTGTTGTTTCTGAATCATCAGGCTTCACAGGGTGACTGTGTCTCCACTAAGAGTGTCCGAGATGTTGCTTTGTAATTAAATATCTATGGTGTCCTCATGGGGCTTCCCTGGTTGCTCAGCCATAAAGAATCTGCCTGCAATGCAGGAAACCTGGGTTTGATCCCTGGGTCGAGAAGATCCCCTGGAGGAGGGCATGGCAATCCACTCTAGTTCTCTTGCCTAGAGAATCCCATGGACAGAGGAGCCTGGCAGGCTGCAGTCCTTAGGGTCGCACAGAGTCGGACATGACTGAAGCAACTAAGCAGAAGTGTCCAAATACATCACATAGTCAAAATTTATCTTCTAGGGGAAGAGAGGGTCTCTTTTGAGAAATCTAACAAAAATCCTACATTCCACCCTCTTTGGTTGGACAAAACTCAATTAAATTCTCATAGTTGAACAAGTTACTCTTACCAAAGGGGAAAGTTTCTTAGTTATCTTAATTCATAGAACTAAAGGAGGAAACTTTATTGCTATGGAATTTATGGCTGAGAATAGGGGAGGGGTAAAGAGTGGAATAAAGGGGGGAGAAAAGAAAGGAGAATAATGGGGGCATGTCAGAAGGGCACAGACACTACCAATGGCCAAAGCGGAAGTAATTTAAACAACTTTAAAATTGATGATAAATAGTATTGTATTATAAGTCAAAGAACAAAATAAATATTCATGACTCTGACAGTATAATAAATAATCAAGTAATATAAATAAATAAGTAGGAAGGCTGCATAACTCTTTATTAGAAAAAAATTTTCAATTAATTAATGTATAAGAAATAAAGGAAGAATAAAATCACCATTAAAACTCCACAGCAGTATTTCCCACAGGCAAGATCAAAAAAAGTATATTAAGATAAAAATGGAATATATACATGGTCTCAAAGTATCTCCCTTTAACTAAGTATGTTTTCATTACAGAGGGGATAATGTAACTATTAAGTGGAGAAACCTGACACTATCTTAACCAAATTTCTAAGTTAGTCTTGCCAGAAAGGGGATTTAGCATTATGTACTCCTGACAGGCACTGATAGAGACACACCACTTTGGTAGGTTTCTTTCCAATAATACATAATTTGAATGCAATCATAAAAAATACCATCACACTCAAACTGAGAGTCATTCTGAAAAATGACTTAGCAATACTCTCTAAAATTTCAAGATCATGAAAATCAAGACTGAAGAACCATTACATATTTCAGCAGGCTAAAGAGACATGATGACAAAATGCCATCTGATTTGACCCAGAATGCTCTGTGGCTCCACATCAGTCCTGGAAGGCATTCAGGTCAATCTTGGCTCACCATCCAGGGTGGTTCGGGGTGATAGAGTGACCTTAGTCTTCCTCCTTATGGGATGGTGTGCAGTCCATAAATCTCTAACACATCCTGCAGTGCCTAGATAAATACAAGTCAGTGTCAAGGTTAATACTAAATCTTTGGAAGACTCTAAGTTAGACCTTGAAGGCTTGCAAGATTTGTGCACAGTTTGTTCACAAGTTTGTGTTCAGGTCCTGGGAATGCTGGTTGAGGTCAGCACTTCGAGGTGACTTCTTATTGCTGCTTGGAATGCTTTTGATATGTTCCTTATTTAAATATTGTACAGAGAAAAATAAATCAATTTGGTTCTAGATTCTATTGGTTAGAATAATTATACTGGCCAACAGAGTGGCATACTTATGGGAAAATCCCCCAAACCCAAGATTGTATAGATAGAAGTGGATATTTCTGGACAAGATTATGCTGGATAATTCTTACAGAAAACTCAAGATAATATGTTTAAAACTGAATTTACAATCTCTGTATTTTAACAATATTTTGTTACTTTTTGTTTTCTCATTAGCTGCAGCATGAACCAATCAAGTACCTAAAAGTTATCTGGTTTTCTTTTATATCCTGTATCTTACCAACTACCTAGTTCTGAACTTTCTCAAATTGCCCCTATTTTTTCCACGTCCATCACTGTGGCCCTGGGTGCAGCTTTCATCTGTTGTTTTTTTTTGTGTTTGTATTGTGGTGCTCAAAGTTAACTTCTCTGTTGCTGCTATTAATTTCTCTCTTCATTGATGTCATATCTATGCTATGCTTAGTTGCTCAGTCATGTCTGACTCTTTGTGACCCCCATGGACAGTAGCCCAAGAGGCTTCTCTGTCCATAGGGATTCTCCAGGCAAGAGTACAGAGTGGGTTGCCTTGCCCTCCTCCAGGAGATCTTCCCAACCCAGGGATCGAACCCAGCTCTCCTGCATTGTAGTCAGATTCTTTACTGTCTGAGCCATCAAGGAAGCCATAAGATAAAATAAAAATTAGCTCATGATTCAAGTACCTCTGTAAACTGTTCTCTGTCTACTTTCCAATGTTGTTTTGTGCCACTTCTTATTTTGAAGTCTATGGTCAAGCAATAGTGAACTAGGAATTTCTACTCCAGTCCTACAAACATATAAATACTCTTTCAACTGCCAGATCCTACTTGTCATGTCCTCTGGAACACTCAAACAACTGGAATAATTCCATTTTTACTGTGTTTCTAGAAAAGGCAGTTTTTATTTTGAGAATCAGGACTAACTTCAGAAAATCTCTTCAGTCTTGATAATTCACTAACTATTATTTGGTATTACATTACTTATTTTTGTTACTCTCACAATGTGTTGTGAATTTCTTTTACTGAAACTATATTATTTTTGATCATGTTTGTCTTTCTGTGTTTTCAAGTTGGGGGATTCCTTAAGGTGAGGTGGAGTCAGGAAATGTGTCTTTTCCATCTGTTTTTTTTTTTTTTTTGTAATTGTTTTTGTCAAATACAATGACTGGTGAAGGCTCATGGATGAGGCAGTTGAGTTAAATGAACAAATGCAAATCATATCTATATCTACATCTACCTACATGAATGCACACACAAGCAAATAAGATCTGCTCATCTATAACTAACATTGTTGTTCAGTTGACCAGTCATGTCCAACTCTTTGATCCCTCATGTACTGCAGCACACCAGGCTTCCCTGTCCTTCATTATCTCCCAGAGTTTGCTCAAAGTCATGTCCATCAAGTCGGTGATACCATCCATCCATCTCATCCTCTGTCACCCCCTTCTCCTCCTGCCTTCAATCTTTCCCAACATCAGGGTCTTTTCCAAAGAGTTGGCTCTTCACTTCAGGTGACCAAAGTATTAGAGCTTCAGCTTCAGTCCTTCCAATGAATATTCAGGGTTGATTTCCTTTAGGATTGACTGGTTGGATCTCCTTGCTGTCGAAGTAAATAGGGCATTTTTGGCTGCTCTGAAGCAATTTTTGGTTGTTCTGAAGCAGTATTTATTAAATCATAGCAAAGCCCTTTCTGGATCGCCCTTTAGCAGAAGCAGCAGAATTCAATGTCTATATTTAGCAAACTGGCTTAAGAGCCTATGTGAAGCTACTTCAGACTCACTTCCAAGTCATTTATTTTAACAGCTAGAGCATTTCTTTAAACCATTTCTACCTTAATTCTTTCCTCCTAAGCAAACGTGGGTTCCCCATTAGGAATGACATAACCCTGGTAGCACCATCAACACCTCCTGCTGTGTGCTTTGTCGCTCATTCATGTCCAACTCTGGGGCCCCATGGACTGTAGCCTGCCAGGCTCTTCTGTCCATGGGATTCTCCAGGCAAGAATACTGCGGTAGGTCACCTTTTCCTTCTCCAGGAGATCTTCCCAAACCAGGGATCCAACTCGCATCTTCTTTGTCTCCTGCATTGCAGGCTGAACCATCAGCGACAACATAATTCTTATTTCCTAAGTACCAGTTATGTAAGGAATCATTTATGTATTCTTTTTGTTTTTTTTTTCTTTTTTATTTTTTTGACTGAACATTACATAATAATTTGAAGCATACCCACTATTGAAAGTGTACATTGAAAAATATATACATATTGATAATAACATATATTCTGTACTTTCAGACATTATTATGGCACACCTATATAACACATAATTTCAAATAAGTAACTGATATTTGTCTCTTTTTCAAAGCCACACTATAGGATTCTACATTCTAGAAAAGACTATTTCATAACCCCTTCTTGTATTTTTAGGTGCTGCAACACGTTTCCACAGGAGAATGTTTGAAAATGCCATCTATATTTCTAAAAGATTTCTAGTCCTTTTTTGGGCAGCACAATAAAGGTAATACATTTAAATGCTACTAATGTTTAAAATCAAGTATTAGTCAAGCATTGTTTTTTCAAAACCTCAAATCCAGATAAATATCAACATTCATTGACTCTCAAAATACTTGTTTGGCTTTGCACTAGTTCCTCAAATGGCTCACATTAAGACCAAATTGGGATCATGGAACAAAAATAGAAAATATTTCACAATAAAATTTTATCTAGAAACAACCATAAATTTTAGATTGAGTAGTTTTAAATGTTTAATCCAACAAGACTCCTCTTTAGATGTGAGTCTTTAAAATTATGATTTATTTACAAAGGTAATACATACCCATCATTTAAAAATTAAGAATTATTAGACTAGTAAAAATGTCACATCCTTGTCTAATCATTCCTGGATATAAATTCTCACTTCTTTGATTATATAATTTTTAATATGCTTAATTCTTTTTTGAAAGTTTTCCTCTATATTATGTAATTATTTTATTAATATTTCTGTTTTAGAAATAGCTTTAACTTCTTATTTTGAATGATAACTACTGTATAGCAATTCACCAAGGGGCTATATGCTGCTGTATTTACCCACTCTACCACTGGATATTCAGGTAGCTCCTAGATTTTGTTTAGTTTTGTTATAAGTAGTCCTGCTTAGATGTTAGTGTTAGTGCTCTTTTTTTTTTTTTTTTTTTTTACAGATTATTGTTACTAATGAAAATTTATTGTCATTATTATTCCTATCTTTTAAAAATCCAGAATGATGTGGTTGGATGTGTATGTTTTATTCATTGTATACAGTACCCAGAAAGTTATTTCAGTGTCAACATTCATAACTTCACTACTCAAAAATAATGTGTTGTAATTTATTTGATAGTTTACATATATTTCATTTCTGCTTTAAATTTGTTTTATTTGTACAGTGAATCTCTTAAAATAATTTTCTAAATTTCTTCTCTTTCACTGATATTTCATTGCTTTTTAATTTTGTCTTTTTTTCTCAGAAGATTTCCTTACTCTTTTTTCTATTTGTTTTTGTGAATTTGTCTTTTTTGAGCTCATATTTTTACTCCAAAAGCACTTTATGTTTCTAATTATTTGATCTTCTCTTTTCAGTAGACTCCTCTGTGTTTCAATAATGAAGTATCTTCTTTTTAAAAAAAGCATATAATTGAAATTTCAAAATATTTTTCTCTGTCCTAACATTTTAGGTTGATTTCCTTTTTTTTTTTTTCTTTTTGGCCTTGATCTGTTATGATAGAGATTTTTCACAAATATTTGTTATTCTTTGCTTTCATATTCATATTTAATAATAAGGACCTAACATTTTGGTATGGTGGTTTATCCATTGCTGGACACTGAACATGCCATTGAGGAATTTTAAAGACCTGTAACTTTAACAAGAGGTGCTAGGAAAAACTGGTCAACCACCTGTAAAGCAATGAAACTAGAACACTTTCTAACACCATACACCAAAATAAACTCAAAATGGATTAAAGATCTAAATGTAAGATCAGAAACTATAAAACCCTTAGAGGAAAAAATAGGCAGAACACTCTCTTACATAAATCACAGCAAGATCCTCTATGACCTACCTCCCAGAGTAACGGAAATATAAACAAAAATAAATGGGACCTAATTAAATTCAAAAGCTCTTGCACAATGAAGGAAACTATAAGCAAGGTGAAAAGGCAGGCTTCAGAATGGGAGAAAATAATAGCAAATGAAACAACTGACAAAGAATTAATCTCCAAAATATACAAGCAGCTCAATACCAGAAAAATAAATGATCCAATCAAAAAATGGGCCAAAGAACTAAACAGTCATTTCTCCAAAGAAGACAAAAAATGGCTAACAAACACCTGAAAAGGTGTTCAACATAACTCATTATCAGAGAAATTAAAATCAAAACCACAATCAGGTAGCATCTCATGCTGGTCAGAATGGCTGCTATCCAAAAGTCTATAAACAGTAAATGCTGGAGAGGGTGTGGAGAAAAGGGAACCCTCTTACATTGCTGGTGGGAATGCAAACTAGTACAGCCACTATGGAAAACAGTGAGGGGATTCCTTAAAAAACTGGAAATAGAACTGCCATATGACCCAGCAATCCCACTCCTGGGCATAAACACTGAGGAAACCAGATCTCAAAGAAACACATGTACCCCAGTGTTCATCACAGCACTGTTTATAATAGCCAGGATATGGAAGCAACCTAGATGTCCATTGTCAGGCAAATGGATAAAAGTAGTGCTACACATACACAATGGAATATTACTCTGCTATCAAAAAGAAACCATTTGAACCAGTTCTAATGAGGTGGATGAAACTGGAACCTATTATGCAGAGTGAAGTAAGTCCAAAAGAGGAACACCAATACAGTATATTAATGCATATATGTGGAATTTAGAAAGAGGGTAATGACGACCCCATATGCAAAACAGCAAAAAAGGCTCAGATGTAAAGAACAGACTTTTGGACTATGTGGGAGAAGGCAAGGGTGGGATGACTTGAGAGAATGCTATTGAAATATGTATATTACCATATATAAAAGAGATGACCAGTGCAAGCTTGAAGCGTGAAGCAGGGCACCCAAAGCTGGGGCTCTGGGACAACCAGAGGGACCAGGTGGGGAGGGAGGCGGGAGGGGGCTCAGGATGTGGGGACGTATGCACACCTGTGGCTGATTCATATTGATGTACGGCCAAAAACACCGCAAATATTGTAGAGTAATTGGCCTCCAATTAAAATTAATCATTTTTTTTAAGAAGACCTGTTTTTTATTGGAGATCCATTTTCCCAAAGAATTGTCCTTCTCTTTCTTCTTACAGTGGTTTGGTTTGAGCATTCCGTGTGTCAGGGGGAGCAGGATGGGGAGAGGGTTGGAGATCTTGTGGTATATGTACTTTTACTTAAATTCACTGCTTTCAGCATGCTTTCCACCATTACGGTGCTTTCCAGCTTCCAAATTTTTTTTGACATATTTCTATTTCCTTTTATTATCTCTCACTTCATTCATTTTGACCTTTAATCTATGCCTTTTAAAAATATGAATTTTTAGTAGCAATTTTTAGTGAAGTTTTAGAAGGAAAGGGAGCTGGAGATAAAGTACATTCAAGCCACCGTGTTTAATTTTAAGATCTCATATCGCCTCCAAATTCAATAGCACTCCTGAAAGTTAAGACAAAAGGATTCGTGAAAGTTTAGTTATTTAGTCATATTTTACTTCTCTCTGATCTTTTTATTCAATCATTTAATAGCTATTTATTGACAGTTTAGGATCTGTGCTAAAAGTTGTATTATAGTAGTTAAAAAAATAGACATGACCTTTACCTTTAGGATGGCCCTCAGCCATTTCCCATGGTGTTTAAAAGAGAAGAGTATATCCTATGGAAGGGATTGAGTGAAGGAGCCATTTCATCCATGGCAGAGTGGTGAAAAATGAATGGGTTTGAAAGGGAAACTAAAGCCCTGAGGTTCAAGGAACAGGCAGCAATAGTCTCCTGGGATGAATTCTAGACACCGTGCACCTACCAGGATGAAAACCTGGCCCTAGGATGTACATGAGTGACTGGGTGTTTCTGTATGGATGTGCGAGTGAGTGCCGGTGTGTGTATCTGTACTTGCATGTAATTGTGTCCTTTTCTCCACCTACTGTGTGAAATGCA